>NC_050514.1:10689274-10716810 GCF_002922805.2 Oryzias melastigma
AAACAACAGATTTGGTTTCCTGGTTTGTTAGTTTCTGTTTTTACTTAGATGGTAGGTTTATAGAAAACTATATGTTATTTATTAATCGTAAACAGATAAAATCACTAATAGGCCTGAGATATGATCCAGCTGGTCCAGCTAGCTTACTTCAAACCGCTGTTTCTAAAGTCTTTGATGGCCAAAGCTCGCTGTGTGGCTCTTTGTCAGATTTTTTGTGAGCTGAGTGTCTGGTTCCAGGAGGCAAAGAAACTCAGTTAGTGAGAGTCTCTTGGGGGATAGGGTAACAAGTGGACTGAGTGCAATTCACATGGGTGAGACATAACAATGCTAGCATCCTCCTTTGATGCTGATAGCATCTTCTGAGTGTGCTCAGTCCTGCTCCCTATTTCACTGCTCAGCGACTTTACATCCAGCTGCCCCTGATTGGCTCGGCAAAAACTGCTCCCAGAACCAATAAAACAACAGCACAACAACACAACAATTACCCACTTTAATAACTGCATCATTTCACGCCCATGGATAGAATATGAAATAGATATTCGGGTTGGTTGCATGTGGGACAGCGAGAACAATCAAATCCCATCTGCGCTCATGCTGACCAATACAGGATGTATTTATGAGGTTGGTTTATTTAGAGCCCTTTAACTCCCCCTTGATGATGATATTTCAGACAAAGTGAATAATTAGTTTTAATATTATCCAAGAGGAAAGCATTAGCTACTAATCCAACATTCAGCTGTGCATGATGGAGGCCAGAGCAATTCTAGCAAAAAGCGTTATACCACACTCAGAAAAAAGAAGCCATCAGGATTAAGTTGAGATAGTGGAAGTACAAAATAAGTCATGTGTCTAGCTTCTTCATAGTGTGCAAAAAGCCAAAACATATGTGAGGAAAAGGGACTAAGAGATGGAGAAGCTGCTTAGTCATTTATGAGGCATAAATTATTGATAAGCATCCTGATGACAGAGCAGAGGCTCAAAACACACAAAGCCTTCTGGACTGTGGGAAGGGTTGGCTAAAATAATGTGTCATAAAAAATAATTAATAGCTACTAAATGTCCACAGTTAATGATAACTTAATCTGGTAACTTTTTTTTCAAAACACAGGCACATTTTGTGCTTGTTTTTATTCTTATTTTGAACTCTAGAGGTACAAGAAAACAGATATAATGCTCTTAGGTTGTTTTCTAGTTTTGCCCAACAATTGACAGAAACACCAAAAAGTACTTTTTTATATATTTAAAAAAATCTTGTCGTAGAAACCCTAAATTTATTACGACTTTTGTGAAGAAATAAGAAGGTAATAGAAACAACTTTTAGATCCTGTCTATTGTTTTGTCTGGTAAAATTATAAACTACCTGCGGGTTCAATAGAAGAACACGTTTTGAGAATGAAAAACTTGCATCCTCTTTTATGAGGAAGGCCCAGCAAATGTTGCAGGAGTGACAACTTCAGGGATGAAGCCGTTTTAACGCTAGGATAGATCCCAGGACTTATTTGAAATGACCAAGAAATGTACATACATTAGAGCTTTTTTTTAGTTTGGTTGGCCTTCACTCAAGGTATTCTTGAACCAAAGACTGGAGTAAACCAAATTGTTTTTAATAAATAAAATCATCCAGTTCTCAGCCGGACAGGGTTAGCGGGTAAAAAAAAAAAAATGGATGGAAAAAACAAAAACAGTTAAGCTAACTCTGAGATAAAGTAAGCTAACTGGCAGCTGACCATAGTGACAGTCAAAAAGAAAGAGACAAAATAGAAGCAGAAAGAAGTTGGGTTTTCTGATCCTACTAGCTTTTTATTTAAGCAAACTTTAGCTCTGAGTTAGCTTAACTGTTGTTGTTTAGTTTTTTAGCAACTCATTTTGACAGACATATTTTTTTGCCACCAAATTAGTGGAGTGGCATGTCTGCTATATCTTTTAGAGCTGTTTTCCACCACTTTTGGGTGTAAAACGATCTGCTGCTGCATTGTTTACACGACCGAGTGTTGTAGCCAACAACAACAAAATGTCAGAGATCGCTGTATTTTGATTTGTTTTATTCCATTTTCAACAGAGCTACGGCTATCAATATAATTTTCTCATTAATGGATCAGTAACATTCTAAAAAAGTTCTATTTGTTTTAGTTTAAGAAATAAACTTCAACACGCATGCGCAGTTTGATCTAAACGAAACAGACTCTCCAAGGAAACAAACTCTGGTGTGAATCAAACTTGCCAAACTTAACGAGCCGTGAGTCAGTTGAAGACAGAGGAGTTGAGACATTGGTGGCACACATGGAGCATGTGATGATCGATGAAAGTTTTTGGAAGCCAGTGCAGATTGGGCAGAAGAGAGTTTTTTAAAACACAGCCCGCAGGCAGATACTGGGATCAGTGAAATTTAAAGGAGAGGAGATTATTGCTGATTGACTAGGTGAAACTGAGATAAGATCAGACTGGCCCAGAACAGCAAGGCTATTATTGAATTAGGGGGAATTGACAGAAGAGCTGGAATGCAGAAGCAAATGTCAGGATTTCAGCTCTCTCTTGCTTAAACATGTTTTTAATTCTCTATTTAGCCTACTTCTGGGGCTCCTGACACACTTCTTTCACAATCAGAGGCTGATAGAGTCCTGGTCCACTCTACATTTACTGTTTCAGTTTGTTTCAGTCTTTTCTCCTGTGACTGTATATTAAACTAAAGGCTGATTTCATCTGGTCCGTCTGCAGTGCGTCTCCATTGCATTGTGTTGGTACAAAAAAGTAGAACCTTCATTAATCAATGGGAATGTTTACATCGCCTCTGTCATTTCTGCGTCTGAAGTCCATCCCTCTGCAACACAACACAAGCTTTACACAGGAGTTCGATTTCCAGCCCGTCAACACATCAGCTGAAAAAAACTAGAAACAAGGACAGATTTCAAAACAAAAACTTCTGCTGTACTTAAAAAAGAAACAACATTTTACATTTTATTTCATATTATTATTTCTTTTTTTGTGGATGACCCTCCCACACTATTATGCAGATATTGCAGATAACACTGTGTCCATTTTCGCCATTGGTGACGAAAGTTACATTTTTCAAGTACAAAAACAAAACAACATTTATGACACAAAACATTCAATTTACAAGGTCTGAGTAAGGAAGGAGAGGGCATGAAGCCTGACTGCTAAAGTTTTGGGTATTGATGACAAACTACTCCTCTGGTAACCTGACCAGAGATGCAATGTAAGCCAACAGACGGCCGTGAGACGCAGTTCTTTTTGTTCTGAGGTTGATTGCCATTTCAAGCCATTTTAGGTTCAACCATGTACCTCCCGCAATACACTTGGCTTAAGTTCCCACTCCGATCATCCTTTGATCTATTTTAAAAGCATTCCCAGAGGTCTTTTAATTATGATTATGGTGTTTTTAGCCAGAATCAAACAATCTGTGTTGTTTTCTTGGACATAGTTTCTACAGAGCACCAGCAGTTCATCAGAAATTTCTCTGAGTTGTGGCAGGATTTTTGCAGTGGAGGAAGCTTTTTGCTTATTCTCTCTCCCGCTAGCTTATAGCCCCTCACAACCCCAAAGGAATTATAGGTGCAACAAAAATGGCGAGCAATATTTAAGCTATCCAGTCATACAGTTTTGAGCGAGACATCAGCTTGGACAAGGAAAACAAAGACCAACATAGATCTAGTCGTCTACAAGTGGATGCATCAGAATGGAGAGGAGCAGGAAGACTTTGGCCCGCCCATTTTAGTTTCTATGTCACATTTTTTCAAATGGCATTGTTTTGTTTTCTCTTGATTCATCATGATTTGAAATAACACGTAGAAATTCAGTTTTGATCTTAATGTTCTTTATTTGTATTTATTTTATATTTAAAAATGCTACAAGAACACGTTAAAAATGTCAAAAACAAGATTTTTATTGGAGTAGGTCTGTAAAGAGTCAGTGATCCACATTCTGCTTGTGTGGCCCATACAACAAATCATAACAATAAAGTAAACTAACATTTAAAGTAATTCAGTCATCTTGCGGTGTGACTTCCATCTACACTTTTGGGTGAATTCCTTCATCAAGACATCTTTCTACCAAGTGCATTTTGTACAATGAATCCAAACACATGGCCCAGTCTTCAAAATTCATGATCTTGTTTATAGTGACTGATATGTTCCATAAATAATCCACAGTAGGCGAAATCCGTGAAGTAGGATTACAGACTGTAAAACCCCTCCTTGCACACTTTATACACGTTTATCAGACAAACATGAACATTTTTACTCATTTCTCTTTTTACTTTACAAATAAATAAGTCCAGTATTACAGTACAGAATGAAAATAAAGATCTGATCGTGGTGAAGATTTGTGATACTTTATCAAACTGCATGTGCTGCATCTGTGTACAGCACTGAAGAGATTGATTGACCAGATCAACAGCCAATCGAGACACAGAACACAGTGTGATTTTAGAAAAAGCGAGCATGAAGTATTTAGAGATGAACGGCAATATGACAAGGGACCACGGCAATGACCAACAGCAGTGGACTGAAAGTAAAAGTGAGCATCTCATGATCAAGGCCATTATTTGGTACGGGGATATTTTAAGGGGTTGCAGGAGCAAACCCAGCTACTGTTTGGTATTGGCATGGTTTACCCTGGACAAGTTGCAAGTGTGTCTCTGGGAAACACAACCACTTTCACTCTATTATGCACACCTAGAATTATCAACTGACCTATGAAGCATGTCTTTGGACTTTGGGAGGAAGCCAGGGAAGATGCACATACACACGAATATCCTATAATAACAAAAATTCTATAAATTAGTAACATACAAATAAACTTTCATATTATGAAAGTTTGATTAAAGTTATAGCTTTAACTAATGACAGAATATCATGTTTTAGTTCTTTCTGTAGCAGCACAGAGACTCAGGTCCAGAGTTGCTTTGTAAAAAAGTTGGCACTAGAAAGAAGAAGAGTGAAGTGAGACTCTGTCATGCATGGAGGTCAGTCATGCCTGACTATAATCATCTGTGATGGTATAATCATATCTCAGTCATTCTTTACTCCAGGCTCCTAAGACTCCCCTTCTCCTGCTGCGCTCCCTCTGATATGTGAAACTGGAAATCGGACTTCAGAGAGCCAAGTCTCAACTTCCTCAGAAGAGTCTTTATCACTTCCAGTTTCTTTTTATGAAGCTAATCTACGAGCGCATTTCCCACTTTAATCTGCGTCAGTATGTGAAGAGTGTCCCAACGGGGCTGCCATACACCAGAAGATTAATGAACCCAATTTGCAGAAATGACCTTTTGGCTGCTAAAGCACAGCCACTACTAAGCTTCTTAACGCATGCCTTTAAAAATGTTGTTATAGAGAACAAATCTTTGGATAAAAGCAGGGAAAATAACTGTATTACAAATGAGGAGAAGGCTGGATTAAAGCAAAGCTGACGTGGTCACTGTGTGAGCTCCCAGAGGACAGGCTTCAGTCCAGAAATGATCGGTCTCTTGATAGTTAAATCACAAGGAAAAAATGATACTGGCAAAGCAAAGGGACATAAAACTCTATGAATCCACAACAAGTATATTCTGATGATATGAAGGAAAATAAGATTAATGGAGAGGATTAATTAGTTAGAATTCTTGCGCGTTTTTAATCACTTTTTTAAAGAAATTACCATGATATTCATATAAATGAAGCATATTTAACTTTAAATGTTCAACATAATCTGTATTGTCACTTTTTTCAGATTATTCATAGAAATGTTAAACATTTATTTAATGCTCTTCATTTATTAAGCCCCATTTATGGTAATACCACATCACTAAAATCAATTTTTGAGGAATACAAATGTGAATATGGAATTGCAAAGCTACTCTTAGTATGATATTAGTGACTCTCAAAGAGTCTTGAGAGAATTAAATAAATTTTACTATCCCCCAATGCTGTCAAATCTAAACTGATGCTGGTTCTTACTTTCATTGAAAACATAATTAGATTTAATCAATGATGTTCCAGCTCCAAGAAATGAAAAAAGGAAAAGCAGCTTGTGTATTTGGACCCCAGATTGATCAAAATCCCATCAAGTAAGGGGATAATCTAAAGCCCAACCCCTCCATGTGCTAGTGAATTTTTAGTGTGAGTGGTGTCCGAAATATTTTTTTAAGTTTTTATCCTTCAAACGGAGCGATACAACGCCCTCTCTCACGAGGGGGTTTTGTGTCCCGCTGTGGCGTGAAGGAGAAGCTCTTTTCTTCACGTAGGTGCGGTCTGAACCACAAAAGTTTACATTTAAATGTAAGTAATGACTTTTTGTTGTAGCATGACCTTTTTAAAGTTCTAAAACCGCTGTTGTTGCTTATATTTAAGCGCTGGAAGCTTTGCGCTAGCATAGCTGACCGGCGATTATTGATGATGTCATCGAGTGGAAGAGACGTCCGAATTCTGAGACGATTTTTTTCATGGCTATGTCCAAATTCCCACCCTACTTCCTAACTACTAAAAAACTATATAGCGCAGGACTATTTAGTACTCTGGATTTTAAAAGCAATTCGGACACCATGCTCACTACTTTTCTCTCGTTTTTCTAAACGCTGGACTTGACATCACCGATTTCACAAAGTGAAAATCAAATGAATACGATCATTTTACAACATTTGTTTGTGACTCCACTGTGTTCTGATGAGGATATTGGACAGCATACAATATTTGTTTATTTGGACAGCACTACAAAATGGCCAACACACTATATAGTGCACTATATTGTACGTAGGGAAGGAATTTGGACATAGCCATAACTCTTTGTTTGGAGGGCTAAATGTAGGGCTGGGGAGAATCTTAATTTCTTACATCACGGCTACATACTTTTATTTTTTAAAGCTGTTTATTTTGTAGGATAGAACCTGAATGCACATAAGCCCCTAATGTCATTACCACAGACACATACACTTTACTGTGATTTTAAAAGACTCAGAACTCTAGCTAAGAATTCTGGTGTAGGATTTCAATTGGAGCTGAAGTTGTGGATGTTTGTAGGTTCTCTCAGTCTTTCTTAAATATCTACAATTACAAGGGTGTATTGATTTGGGAAAAAACACATATGTATGGTCTGGGAAAACAGCATTCCCAAACCCAGTTAGCGCTTTATGGAGTTGTCAGCATGGTGCTAAATACTGACATGTGGAGTGATCTCCTGACAGTAAATCAAAATGTGCTCTTCTCTCTATCTGACCTGTCGCACAAAGAGTTGCAGTTTTACTGCTAAATTATTTATTTCCCAGCATCTGTTGTCAGACTGAGCCCTGACCTCTGTCACAGCTGCTGGGATGTTGTTCTTTGTTCTTTTAGTTGCTATGAAAGCAGTGGCAAATAAATGATAGACAAATAATCTTTTGAATCTAATGAGGACTGTAAAAGGTACTTGTTGTAGGAACACAAACACAGATGTACTGAGGACAAAACCTCCAAACCTGGGTCAGGGGTGGCAGCTAGAAACGACTGACAAGACTTGAAAAAATGGATCCACAAAATGGACAAAAATACAAAATAAAGCAGCTAGTCACAGACTAACTACAAACAATAAACTAATCAACAGAACACAAAAACCCTCCTAACAATAAAAAGAAAAAGGCAAACCTTGATAAAACTCTGACAAAACAGTTGAACAATAAAGAACCATCTGAGTCAGCATGTTAAATCAGCAGCTCCTAAATTCTTCAGAGATACTAGAAACAATAAAAAAGAAAAAAGAAGGCCCTTAATGATTCAAAACAAACTATGCCTCACCGTTTCTCAGCCATCTCTGTTGCAGTGCAGTCATTAACCAGGCTTTTGTTGGGATTATAAAGAATGCTTTAGCTGTATGGAAACATTCCTGCTTTTCATTTACTTTGACAAGACAAAAGCATTTCGGGGAAGAAACCGAGTAGTCGCGTAGCTGAGCATACTTTGCAGTTTGACAACAGGAGTTCATTCCCATAGAAAGCCTCAAAGTGAGACGTATTGGTTTGCCATTGGCTCTTACGATTGATCTTTGAAACACTTATTTAACATACCAGTAAATATGTCTCAATGCAAATGAGTGAAGCATCTGATTTGAAAGGGAGTCTCACAAATAAAACACAATGACTGAGAGCTATTTTTATTCCCCTCTCCGAGATCCACTTGTTTTTTTCCATCTTATATCTTTCACAGCATGGGCATCTCTGCAGAGTGCATGTAGGCATGCTGCATCTCCACATGTGTCTGTTTGTGTTTGCACGAGTAGGACGCTTGAATAACCAAATGTTGTCATTGAGAAAAGGCACCTGGGCTGTAAAATACAGCATTTTTATTTCCCAGACTTCATCCTGTCCAATATTGTTGAGGCTTGTGCTCCTCTTCTGTTGTTTTTGCCATTCAGCTAAAAAACAAAAAAAAAAAAATGCATTGTCCAAAATGTTATCCGTCAGTAACTTTTGCTATAAACAGGTCAGAGCCAAGAACAGCTGATCTTGAAGATGTTACTTTTTACGTTTTGCTTTAAAATTATATGCATTTTACTATGAATTGTTCAATCAGTTGATCCTGCAAAGAGTGAGAAAGGAATGATTGTGTTGCTCCATGAACACAAAGTTAAAAAAAGGCAGAAATTAGGCTTTTGTAAAAAAAAATTAAGTATCAAATACCATTAATAAGTTTCCATTAGGAGCAGAGTTTTCTTAGATAGATAGATAGATAAATAGATAGATAGATAGATTGATAGATAGATAGATAGATAGATAGATAGATAGATAGATAGATAGATAGATAGATAGATAGATAGATAGATAGATAGATAGATACAAATAAATCCCCACTGAATTGTTATTTTTTCCTTAACTTCTCAGTAACTTTTACCCTAATTGGGTAAAAGCCAAACCCTAGCTTGCCCCTAATACCCTAATTTTAAACAAAATTTTATAATAATCAAGTTACAATTTCATCAGTTATAAGATGACAGTTTACAAGATTAAAGTCATGAATGTAATCTTATATCTTATAAATTTAAACCTTTATTCTTGTAAATTTATTACTTTTTCTCATTAATGTACTATTTTATTACCCTAAAAGTACAACTTATTATTATTATTTTTAGACTTTATCCTTGTAAAATAATGACTTTATTTTAAATGTGCAATTTTATTTTCTTAGAATACAACTTTCTTCTTATAAATTTACACCTTTATTCTAGTAAAATTATGACCTAAACCTCATAATCGCATTATTTTATACTCGTTTTTATTTAATTATTTTGGTATCCCAAATACTCTGTCATATTAGATCAAATATAATTGCATGGTTGAGTAGAAAACAACTTTATTGTATGACCTGTGATTCAATAAAAGCAGATAGTGTTTTCGAGTGACATTTTGGTGTTCCAATTTCAGGTTTAGTTTCTTCACTTAGGAGAACATGGGAATGCACACGTTGAGTATTAGTGCTTTTCAGGATGTCCATTGCTCTGTGTTTGATTCTATTGAAGAAGCAGTATAATGTTGTTGTTTTTATTTTAACTGGACAAGAGCAGTCTGTTAAAAGCATGGTCATTGGGTGAAGACATTAGTTACAGCATGCTCACAGGAGCCGAGGCTATCACCTAGCAACCGGCAGAAAGTTTTGGTGACATTCCTCTGTGTGGTCATGTTCACTCAATGCAGAGGACGATTCAGACTTAAACACTCTCACGCTTTCAGTGACTGTCCCACTTGATGTTAGACACAAGAAAAGATAGACAGCTTTGTTTCTTTATTGTCTCCTCCTGCCTCCCTTGATGTGAGATAATGCTCTGCTTTGAGAGATAAACAGTATGCACTCCTTTTTTTCTTGTATTTTCTGCATCTCAAAACCAATTAATAGCATCTAAGAGGAGCGTGCTAATATGCTCCCATGTCTTCACAGTATGGGACTTGTTCACGGTGGGGAGGAGGACAGACAGACAGACAGAAAATTAATTTGCGACAGGAGCACGCAGGGAAAATGAGAGGGAGGTCAGAAAGAGTGTCGAAGGAGTCCAGCAAAGCAAAGCAGTCTGGTCCAGGCGGGGTCCCTCGGTTCACTCCTCTGTTTACACACAGAGAAAATTTTGGACAATTTCACAGCTCCTCTTTCAACGGCCATTGAAAAGGGGACAGATTCCTTCCTGGTTACTCACCCTCTATCCAGCGAGAGTGGTTGCTATCATGGGAAAATCCGAACCTTTGGCATCCTCAGTGGGTTACCTCTCTGCGTCGCGCTATAGCCTCAGTGCAAACAGCGGCCCCACGTAATGCCTGTGAAATCCGTGTGTGCGTGAGGTTCAGGGCACATTGCTGGGATTAAATCAAATAAGACCCCTCATTCAGGGGGTCCACTCTGCACCGCTGAGGTCTGTTTGCATTCATGCGGGTTTTTTTCAGGAAGGTCCACAGGGAGCGATTCTGTCTCTTTGCTCTGTGGTGGAGAATGTATACAGGATTGTTTCTTATACGAGGGCTGACCCTGCCAGCTGTCATGTCCACAAAAACCTCTTCTTCTAAATCAGACAAGGGTGCCCCAGGGGCAAAGAGGCACACTGCCATCCAAAACCCACTGCAAGGAGAGCCTGAAGACTCTAAACAAGGGGAGATAACTATGAATAGATGTGGCAGAGAAGGAGAGGGATGAGAAGATAGATGCTGCATCTGGGAAAACAAGACTTAGCGTGGACCATATTTCAAGTAGGTGGAAGTGGCCATGCTCTCTTTATGATGTTCTTAAATATGCATAAACTAGCTGTGGTCTCTTTGCTCTCCTTTACTCAGGCAGGAGCTGTGAGCCTCTTTATGCCTCTTCCCAGGTGCCTCATTACACAGTCACCTTAACACATTCGCAGAGAGCGTGCTCGTACAGAGTTATGGCCATCTGAGCCTGTGTAAGCTGAGCCATTAGAATAACATTAAGCCTGAGCACAAAGCCAAGCACAGACTTTCCTCTGGCTTGCTCTGCTTTCTATATAGTAGGTGTATAGGTTTTTGTGTATTCCAAAAATGTACTAATATGTATAGAGGGTTTACTACAACTTTTTTTTATTTCTGTAGATGCATTAGGACAAGACCTGCACGCTGTGTGACCACAAATGATTCATTTATTTGAACAGGTGTGTTTTAAAGAAGTGGAGTATGATCAAAAAGTTTATTAATTTCAGGCTTTGGTGGAGTAAAAAAAGTAAAATTTTATCATGAATTAGAATTATAGCAGAGTAATATAAATATTCAAAGCTGAGGATTACAACTTACACCCACAGTTGACCAAAACTTCAGAATATCTGAAAACAAGAATGTTGCAAAAATGTCATTATGAACACTATTGGTGTCACAAGTTAACCAGGTCTTTAAACATCTGAAAATTATTCATTTCAGTGGTGTTTTAGAATGGATTAGTAAGGAAGACTGTTGACGTAATGCTTGTATTGGACATTGTGGATGAGGGAAACATAATCCTAAAAGTCTTTGCTGAAGAAACTGGCTGTTCGCAGTGTGCTGAATTCAGTCAAACACTACTACAAGTACAACTACCACTACTAATAATAATGATAATAATGGTAATAGTTAATTTAATTATGGGTGATTTTCCAACGCGTTCTCACTCCCAACTCGTCATATATTGATGTGTAGTTCAGGCATCCAACTTGTCACTTTTTGATGTGCTGGCTGTTCCCATTAAATCAGGGGTCCTCAACCTTAAGACTGCGAACCAGTACTGGTCCGAGGGCCACTTCGTACCGGGCCATGGACAAAGAAAAAATGCATGCACAAGTCAGGGGTGCTCAACCACCAGGACTGGTGCCAGAACGCAGACCAGACCGGTACCCTAACCCTAACCAGGTACTGCGTCCTGAGAGTTGGGAGTCTGACAGCCAGCACGTCAAAAAACAATAAGTTGGGGACACCCAAAGCATCCAAAAGTGATGTGGAGAGGCCTCGAACCATACGTCCATGTATGACAAGTTGGGAGTGAGAATGTGTAGGATTTTCATTACACTGAATACTGCCAGTTATTGGGAAGTTTATGGAAGAAGCCCCACCAGCAAGGCCTCCAGTCCCTAGGCAGCGAAGCCAATGTGGGCAAACACAGCTGGGGCCACCACGGAAACTGCGGACGAACCCAATTAGGGCCCACATTCTCTGCCCACTTTTGAACCATGTAGGACCCACTTGGCCTTGCTGACTGGGAGTTAAATCAGTCGTAAAATAACAGACATAGCTGCTGGACTGAAAATATTTTTAAATGAAGTTCAATAAAGATTAACAGGGAATGCTGCGCTTCCAATCCGAATTCACTTTACAGAAGACTGTGAAAAGAACAACTGTCTCCCTGTCTAGAACCAGAGATTCAGAGGTATTTTCTTGTGTTAAAGACTTGAAAAGTGGACAATTTTCAAATTATTGTATGTATGGCCCCTCGCTGTTTCTCAGATTTTTTTATTGTGACTTTGCATGCATCTGAAATCTGTTTTGCGTCCCGATTGGCTCTTGACCTTGTCAATCAATCTCCACCATCAAGTGTCTCTTGTACCAAATGCGTTAAGCTTTCTACATTTACATAAATCTTTACTTGTCCTGTAATCTTTGGACTTACTTTTCTACGAAGGTTTAAACTTTGAGGGTTTAAATAGGAGAGAAAAGTGTAAAAATGTTCATGTCTGTGTCAGAAGAGTGAATATACTGGGATTTTACAGTCTTAAAGACATTTGTAATCCTTTCCATTTTTCTCAAATTGTGTTTTTTAATTTTTTATTATTTTTTAAGTATCACCCGTGATAACTTAAGAACAGTGTATAATAAGGCCTATTTAAAAAATCAAAATTCAGATTGACAGGAAGATAATGCAATTGCTAAAGATCCAGTGGAAATTTTCTCAGTCAGTGATACTTTTGAGGGGTCAGGCAGTAGACAAATTTGTACACTGGTAGAGACGCTTGAGAACAAGTTCTTGTTCCTAAGTTATGCCACGTCATCTGCCAATCTTGTCTAAAAGTGTTCTATCAAGTCTGTGTTCAAGCAGTCTTTTAGGTAGGATTGGATAGTATTATTTGCTGATCAGCATCACTGAGGCACTGATTTTGTTTTTCCACCTGTCCGCCCTGGCAAGAACACCAAATCCTCTGTACCGTATCCTCTATAACTGGTTAGCTTCCAACCTCAGCTGAACACGGTCCATTGGGAATCTATAGGGTATTGGGAAAGGAAGATGCACACCAACGGACCCTACCCTACCTGTTATCAATTTTAAGAACTTCTAAGTGGATTCATAATATCTTATTGCAGATTTTTTAATTCAACATCACTGAGTTTGCGTGGCATTTCTCCTGTATTCTGTTATCACTGGTGCGACTGGATATGGTTGGGCTGAACAGTGTGAGATGATGTGAGCCGCTGCTCTCAGTTTGGTTTATTGATTGCTCACAGCATCAAACAGTGAAAGCAGCTGGTAGACAGTAGGAGCGCTCAGCGTTGTCAAAGCCCACTGGTGTACTTCCTCCCGTATTCTGCTTTTGTATTTGTATTCCTTTTTCTGCTGCACCCCAACCTGTCCCCCAGCAACACCGTCCTCTTCGTTTTCAGCAACGACCAGTCAGAAAGCAAGAGAGACTAGGAGAGGATAGCAGGCATGGAGGAGAGAGCTAAAGAGAGCACTTAGTCTGCAGGGCATTAATAAGCATAGCTCTTGGCCAGTAAGTGCTTCCTACATTCCCCTCACAAAACTCAAACACAAAGATACACGAGCACATATTCAGCCTCTTACTCGTTCAGTAATGGTTGGCCTCCTGCCAGCACCTCCTTGGGGTTGAAAAGAGGGGATGTGTAGTCCAGACTACAGCAGGAGTGTCTGCGCAGAGCGCTGTGCCACTGCGGGACTGTCCATTATCCATACCTCTCTGTCTGCATTTCAATGCTTCCTTCCAGAAAATGGAGAACAGAAGCGTAAAGCAACAAGCAAGCGCTTCCTCTCCTGAGAATCTTCTGCGTTTCACATTCACGAGTTGGCTGCATGATTCATATTCAGCCGGAGCGAGAGCAGTGGTGTTGCTCCCGTTTTAATGACCTTCATTGCCATGCTTCTTATCTCTTTGCTGCTGTAGCTGCAGGGGCTTCACTAAGCTGGGATGTTTGACCAATGTGAACAATAAGCTAGGCCATGACTGCATGCCAAACACTGCCGTTAAATATTCGGCAAACAGATGAGTAAACCCCCATTTCCTGTCCCCTGCACACTAGTGCTAGTTCCTGCATGTTCGACCACCTGGCCACACACCTGACCCTGCAAAGCCTTTGACATCCTCGGGGAGTGACATGACCGGGGATAAGGCTCAGCTGAGTAACACATAAACACCAAAGTAAATACACTGTCACAGCAGAAAGCAGGAAAGCCGAATGTGGGTGGCAGTTGCTCAGTGGGTTGAGTGGTTGCCCTTTAATTAGTAGGTCAGTGGGCGATCCCCAGCCCATCTGAAGGGACTAACAAGGGAAATGGGAAAAGCAAAGTGTTTTGTAAAACCCTAACAAGGTTAAAAGGCAGCATCTAAATGCAAAACATAGGAAAGGATTAGCAGAGAAAGTGGAAGCAAACAAAAACGTGAGTCATGACATTTATTTTGACTCTGACGGAATAAATATTAAGCTGCTCAGCCAGCCATGCCTTCCCTTATTTACCCTCTATTGATGCAATATTGTGTACTTTCTGCAAATGCTTTCTTTTTTTTGTTCAGTTCAAAAAACACTGAAAGCCATCAGCTCATACACAGAAATTATCTTCTGTTTAACCAGGAATTTACTTTAAAAGTATTGTACTAGCTGGCTCAGCCCACGTGGATATTTGATTTAAGTGGAGAGCTTGATCAGAGCAAAAGCACCTGTTTAAAATAACAGGTCTCAGTTAAAAGCACAGAGGCTCATGAGAGTCACCAAATGAAGAGGAACAAATGAAGTCTAAGTTTTAGCTGCGTTCACACGAGTCTTAGTGCAGAGTTTAGACTTTTTCTTTACGTCAAACTTTTCCAAACAAATGCATAAACTGTAATTACAAACATTAATAAATGTGTAGTAGAGTAAGGGTTGTCATCTAAAATTTTGAATAGAGGAATGACATCACTTGACACACTAATACTCAAATTTCTTATTACATTTACAATTTGACACATGAGCTTAAAGGGATTTAAGAAATGGTTTGAGCACCACTTTTTATAATGCCCCCGTAAATACATATTTCAATGTTGTCTTAATTTTAACTTTCTGTATTCAAACTACAGGACGGATAACTGTTATTTTTTTCTGTATCTGCCATATATGTGGTCAAGATCACAACTTTTGTTTTTTAAGCGTTGCCGAAGGGGTTTTTGGTCTGGATTTGTTAGTTTCTAGCACATTAAACGTTCTTAGTCACTATTGTAGTTGTTTAAATATATATAACACACATATATATATATATGTAGAAAAGGTGTTGGCAAAAAAGTTCCAAACTTGTTAACAATATATATTATTTTCTTCTTCTGTCCAGCGGCTGCATAAATAATTAGAAGCAAAGTGTCATTTGGGTTGGACAGATTTTGTAGTTGCTAGTGGTGTTGAATATAACACGTAGACATAAGGTGTTTATTTGTGCAAACTTATTTTGTATTTTTGATTTGCTACAGAGGTGTCAAATTCCAGGCCTTGAGGACTGGCTCCCGCTGGTTTTCCAGAAATCCTGTTTTATATACCGCGTATCACCTGGATCAGGTGTGTTTAGCCAAAAAAGAGCTTCAGTGACAGGTTGGTTGGAAAACATGTGACATCAGCTTTCAAGAGCTGGAGTTGGACACCCCTGAATTATTATATTGTGTATTTATGGTGTACAAAGTAACCTGCATTCTCAGACCTAAAGAGGCCGTTACAGCTACGATGAATGTGAATTCTACAGAGACAAGAAAAAATTAGAAAAAATGCATGTCCCATCGTTCAAAAGCTTATTTCTAGTCTAATGTTTTGATTGTGTTATGAATAAACTTACAAAAAAAACTGTTCAAAGATTTCTTTTATCAGTTTTCATTTAGTTTACACCTTCAAATAAACAAGATAATTCAAATGAAGCTACTGGAGACATTTATGAGTGTTTGTGTATTTTCTGTACAAATGATTTTTGTAGATCTTCATGATCTCCAAAATATGTTCATTAATTCACCATAAAGAGCTATAACTGACACCATGTTGTGTGATAACATGGTGTCAGTAATACACCACCCATAAAAGTTTAAGAAATTCCTGCTAATAAATGTGAATAGTGACAAACTTTGTGGTTTTGTACTGACAGAAGCAAAACCACTCTTTTGCTTATAAAACATGTAAACTGTGCTTGTTAATTTTATTTGCTTGTAAATCCCGACCCCTTTTTCACATTTTCCTTTTAAGAAAAAGCGGTCCTCCGTTTGTCATGACACTGGTTTACATATGAATTCTAGTAGAAGTCTTTAATTGTGTCGTGTTTACTCTATTTATTTATTCGTCAACATTTTCTGACATCGTTTTATCCTAAAATTTCTATGAGCTCTGGATCTACAAGCACAGCGAACTGTGTTCTGCCTTATAGCAATGATTCCATGTTTATTGTCCCAACCCTCTTCCCCTGATGTGGTCACTTGTCTTGGACTAACACATACTCTTTTGATGAGTCGTCTGTTGTTGCCTGTGCTGATCTACATATTCTGCATTGCTCTGGATGTGAATGAAGGCGTTTAGTCGTTTTGTTGCGGATGCAGCTTCTAATTTAAACTGGCCTCATTTGTTGGGAACATTTCCTCATATCTATCTCCATGTTTCTGGAACACACATGATACCTGCTTCACTCATTAACTGCAGGGTATCTTAGCAACAAAACAGGCTCATCATACTCCCCCTGCCATGTTTAAAAATGAATCTTTTCCTGGGGGCAGATAACAGAGAAGGGTGGATATTAAAGAAAAACAACTTAATATTTTTTCAGAAGTTGCAATTTCCTCTGATGAAGCTTTGTGAAGCAGTACAACGCTTTGACGTACGCTTTTGCTTCAGGTCAACCCTGAATGTGTTTAACTTGCCCACAAAATCACTGATTCATATGATATTGTTTCTCAATAAAACTATGACTTCAGGCAAACTGAGATACTTAATCAAGATTTATACTTCAGATAGAAATCTTTGCCTGCAGGCAAATACACAATTTAGCTCACATACGTGTGATATACGGCCCTGGGAGCAGATCTGATCTGTGAAGCACTTAAATCTAAACTGATATGACCCGCTGCCCCCCAAAAATTCAATAAAAGTCAGGAAAATTGAGACAAATGAACACAAATCTACATTATAAATGAACTTGATTTAAACAGCAAACTATATTTAAACACTTAAAGCAATAATCCGTCCAAAGCTGTTTTATTTTAACCCAAAAAGTAGAATTCTTTTTGTGCTATGGAGACTAGATCAAAGGTTGTTAAATCAAATTTGTAATTGTGTTTTAAATGTGTCACCTTGAAACTCTGATGAAGAAAAACCTTTTTAAAGTTAATTTTCAGATCAAGTGTGAAAACAAAGCAGTCATTTCTCCAGCAATTAGCAATCAGAGATAACCTTGTGATGTCATATAAGATTGCAAACAAATCAGCATCCCCGCCTGCTGCACGCAGCAGGTCAAAATCCCCATTTGTTATTTAATACAACAGCAGCACATCAGCAGAGGCTGCAGAAAAGCATCAGGAAAAATGGGATTACTACAGAGACATTGGTTTTTGTAGTTTTTAAAAGAATTAGTTTTGTTTTTTAGGCTTTTTCTTCCTAAAATAACTTTTAATGTTGTTTCATTTGAAACAGGCACCATGACCAACCGCCTATTTTTGAGGTTTAGATTTGAGAAGTAAAATCTCTATTCGGAAAAAAAGTGAGCCATTATGAAATATGAAATAAAAGTGAACAAGTATTTAAAAAAAAAAAAAAAAACAGAAAAAAGAAAGAAATCGTCTGAACTGTGCTTTGATAGCAATGTACCAAAAGTGATACTTAGAGAAACTAATTATCAAAAGGTCAGTGACTTGATAAAACATGTAGAGCTGTAAAAGAGCACACAGATGAGCAATAGTTTGGAAGTTTGTGGAACAAAAAGCTGCTTTCTGCAATGTAAATGTATCTCACTGTAAATGTGTGAAGGCTTTTATGAGAAGCCAATCTGTCGTACAACCAAAGGTTTAGAAACTTGTTCAAAATCTTTGTCGTCAAGAGACAGGTGCAGGAGTCTATGTTTGATATTTATGATTTACCAATCTGCAGTTGGCAGGACTTTAGAACACCAATCAAATCGCTGGCTATTCTAGAGAGCTCCTCTAGAAATGACTGCCTAAGGAAGCAGTTGTATCCAATAATGCAGCTTCGAGCGCCATCATGCAGAGAGGATGAAACAAGAGTCTGAATGAAGCCAGGACACATTTAAAATGTCATTTAAAATAGACAGTTGTACCATTTTCTAAGATGAGGGGTAAGGAGAAAACAGTAATGCTGCATACACACCAGGCATGTGATGAGTGTTCAAGAATGTGCTTAACGTGAGCTCTTGAATGCACTTTTAGCACACTGGACTATCGCTACCCAGTACCACCTGCAGTTGGAAGAGGCTTGGTGTGAAACCTTGAAGTTGCAAATCCCACAATCCTTGAATCTTTTTTTTTCTCATCTTTGTTTTTGATATATTAAAGGATGGTGTATAATTCCAGTCGGGCAGAAACCAATATCATTAATTCCTCCTTTATGATCAATTTTTTAAGCCGTTGGCAATCCGTAAAATAAAAAGGAAAAATCCAAACGTCACTACCAAATCTGAGTCTCTGATTAGTCAAAGTTCAACTTACTTAACTTTTAGCACGTGTCGAATGACCAGGAGTTTTAGACGTAGATTCTTATAACGTACTTAAAAACTTGCGTAGTTATGTGTGAATGCAAGAGTTTTGAAAGCAGAAGTCTGACATGTGCGTTAGACTTTTCATTGGAAGTGGTCGCTTGAATGTGAAGAGTTAAAGCTACACAGTCAAAAGTTGGTCTAAACTTTGTGTACCGTATTTTGCACGATGCAAAACACACCAGGCGGACTGTGAATGGATGATCTATTTCTGAACATGTGTTACAAGTGAGGCGCACTGAACTATAAGGTGCATTAAGTGAGACATGTTAGAGTATACATAATACAATAACTTCCAACTTTGTTTGCAACAAATAAAAAAACAAACAAACAGACTCATACCACAAAAAAGCATTAATGTGATTATAGCTAACTCTCAACCTTTTCAGTAGGATAAAAAAAACACAATCCGACACCGCTACATGTTAGCCACGTTAGTATATTTACAATAACACCCAACATTGTTTGAAACTTGAAAAAACAGAGAGACATTTTGACTTCTCAAAATCCCTTCATTAGGTAAGCACTACCAAAATTAATCTATATATAAGGCACACTGCTTAAAAAAAATAAGGTTTTTATATGTGCCTGATAGTACAGAAAATACTGTATGCTGTTTTATTTATTTATGTATTTAATTGTTTTCCATAAAAAAAAGTTTAATACACCATTTAGAACAAAAAAATAAAGAAAAGTTAAAAATAAGTACAAATAAGTAGAATATTTTGGGGGTTTGAATATTGGTTTTAACCATTCAATTTAATTGAAATCTAATTTATTCATTTTAATTTACAACTTTTGATCCACTTTTAATCTACAACGCCAGACTTATCCCAACAAGCCTTAACACCTCTGCTTGTCTTAAACTTCTTTCCTGGTAGAACCTGGTGGCTGCTGCAGGTAATTTGCCTAATGCGATCGGACAGTGAGCACCACAGGAGAAGCGGTGAAGCATTTTCGCCGTGCATTTCATCTTCATTTCTCCTGTCAGAGAGGCTCGTTCAAAACAAAGAAGACAAACTGCTGGAGCTGTGAAAAAGAGGCAGACTTCTCTCAGAGGCTGCATCAACATGGGCTTCCAAAAGATGTGAACAGAACAGGAAGATGAAAGGAAGTAAAGTGCTACACCACTAATGAAGGAGGATAAGAAGGAGTGGAAGAATAGACACTTTTATTGTAGTTCAAAGAGTGAATATTGGACCAAGTGGGTGGGATGTCACCCACAGAAAATGGCTTATTTTTGCCTACAACAAAATGAAGTCAATTCAGTGGCCCTTTTTGTCGAGATGTTGGTCAAAATTGGACCCATTTGACGTCAGTAAGTAAATATTGTTTCTATGACTACCACTCTCACCAATCAGAAGTGAGCTTGTTGGAAGAATCTGTTAAAGTGAAGTTTTGAACATTCAGCAGGCACTACATACTTTACTTGATAACTTGCACTACAGAAAAAAAATATTGTGAAAAACATTAGGATTATCAAGAACATGTCAGGAAAAAATAGCAAAGCAGGAATCATTATTCAAACAAACAGAATGACTGAGGAAACCTGTTATTTCTCTACAGAGGTTGATGGGATTTTGAGTTCTTCAGCCAACAGGTACTTCCTGCTGAGTTCCTGCAGGTACTTCCTGTTTGTGGGGAGGGGTCACTCAGTCCAGTTCTCATATATGTCAGTGATTTCCATGTATCAGCGAAATTTTGTTTTTCCATTACATCATCTGAAATGGTCAGCTCTGACCATGGGTCAAAAATATAAAAGGTTAAATTAGGTTAGAAAGATTCTCCCAAAGTCACTGTTAATATTGTTAACAAATTAATAAGCTGATTATAGGTAAACTCAGTTGAGGAGCTCAACCAGCTGCTTACGTCATGTGGCACATCTCTATAAGGTTATAAAAACAGATGAGAAATCTTTCTGGCTGCATTTCAAGCAGTGCAGCCAATGTTACGATGGTCAGTGAACAGTGTAAGTAGCACAGCTTCAATCAAAGCTTGTTTTGTGTATTATGTATAAACCCCACTGCACAGGGAATGTGCACACAGACTGACCGCATTACAAACATCAAAGTCAGGCAGTTTTTTTTCTTTTCTTTCCTTATTCTTCTGTTGTTTCCTTTCTTGTGCTGCTTCAATAAACCTCTTTCTCTTAAAACAGGAGATGGTCAGTTGGGTTTGTATTGAAACATTATTTTTTATTCAATTTTCATTGAACAAGTCAAGTGAGGTACTGGCTTTGTATTTTCTCTTTAATATTAGATTTCTCACCAAACAAGTGAGCTACAGATGAGATTTACAGAAAGAAATGTATAAAAATAAATTAAAGGACTTTTCATTTTTCTTCTTCTGGATTGAACTGAACTGTTAGGTGCAAAACTTGTTATAAAGTACATAAAAAATGTCAGACTGATAAAGCCATTTGGATGAGCAGAGAAACATTTTTATCAAGAAAGACTTAGATCCAGATGGCACAACTTCAAGACAAGTGGCCTGGAAGAAGGAAAACCTTTATTGGCAATAAAAATGGTTAATTTCTTTATTTTTTAATTTTTTTTTAATTAAATCTGTTTCTGAGCTTCTCTCAAGACAATGAGGTCACGTGGGTCTTAGGCCGTCCACAATAAAATCTCTGTCAGCTCTTTAAAGATGGAAGTAAAACAAAAAAAGTCCACATACATTTTTGGGTTAAATATTTAAATATTATATTCTATTTATTTTCTATTTCTCGTCTCTATTTCATGTCCAGTCCTTGAGCCTGACAAAAATGTACAAAAATGCACTTTCAAGACGGCCAAACTGCACCAACTAAACTTGACAAACAACAACAACAACAAAAAACCCTAAAGCAGCCAATGTGTAAAGAAAAACTTTTAAAACTCTGCAGAAGCAACAGACACCAACGTCTGGTTGTTTTAAAGGAAAAAAACACATAAAAACATCAAAATGATGAGTGGATCATGGCTCTTTTGCGGGTCTGCAGAGCCCTGTACAAACATCACTCACACATGCATTTGAATGTTAACGAGCTGCATTTCTCGCACTTCATTTGCACATTTTTTCAGAATATCTGACATGCAGTAAACATGTTGGTTAATGAACCTCACCATGTTTTTGCAGCTTTACTTTGATCCGCTTTCTGATCATAACTTAAAGTCTTTCCTGTGAGGGAATGAATGCTTCTGTAAGTTGGACGGCTGGTTGACTGCACGTTGCTTTGCCTTTGAATGGATCGGCCGTCTTTCTCCTTCCCGCGATCCTCACTTTCTCATGTAAAGCTACAGTACACGCCAAAAGTTTGGACACACCTTCTCATTCAGTGGATTTCTTTATTTTCATGACTATTTACATTGTAGATTCTTGCTTAATTCTTCACATTACTCTCAGCAACACACGCTCAAGTGGCCACTTGTAATGAAAAATCTATGTAAACATGTGCAAAAGTGAATTTCAGCTACATGCATTCAAAACATTCATGTTCATGCATAGCAAGTTTCTACAACCATTTTTAGGCTCTACATACAAAATGGATGAACGTGCATTAAAATTTAAACCTGGTTCAAATTTAAACCAGTCAGGGATTCAAAGTTAGTAGTGACGTATGGATGGTGTCTTTTTTAATCACCAGCTCTTTGAGAACTGATCATGGTGAATAAATTAATAATTGCGATTTGTGTTATATGACACCAAGTCTTTCATATATTGGAATAGCTGAGAAAGAAAAAGCCTGGAAGAAGATTTGCAAGATTTTCAAAGCTTCGAGATTTTATATCAAACCTCTTCTAAGTGGGGATGGTGAATGTGCACTACTAACAGTAGAAAAAGAAGAAAAAGCCCCTCCCTGTTTGTCTAATGTGAATGTCATGGGCTATACTTGCACTCAGGATTTATTGTGTCACATGCCCGGTGTGTTCGTAGCATAAGGGCGACGGCAGGTAGACACAACATCGGAGACTTCAGGATGGGGTCAAGATGGTGACAGTACTGCTGTTGTGTGAACAGAGAAAATGAAGAAAAGCACAAAGAAACAAAAATCCAGATGACAATAATGTGCTTTTATGCAGGATCAAACCATGTTTGCATGTGAATCAGAGAAAGACAAGGAAAGGGATGCCAGCTGCTGAAGAGGAGGGAGTGCTGTGAAGGCCAGAAACCTCCCTGTGGGTCTGATGAATCCTTTACAGTTCTGAGGGGCTTATTAAACATTTATGATGGACGTCATGACTTTCTGTGTCATTGTTTTCTTCTGTCTGTCCGCTTGACTTACCTGTTCTTTCCAATGCTTGCGTGTATTTTGTTGATCAAAAATACCTCAGCCGTACTTTTCTTTGGATTTTTCTTCTTTTTTTCAGACCCCCTGCAGATTGAATGCCCTCCATTGAAGTTAATAATTCACTCATATATTAACCTTGCTAGTTACTCCAGAAGCTGTTTTCATCTCTGCTTTTTTTTTTTTTTTTTTATTACGTGTGAGTAAGAGAATATAAGGAAGAGAGAACCTGACTGTTGTGGGATTAAGTGTACTGTTTATGATTTATTTACTGCTCACCAAAGACGGTTGATGATTTGACGTTTCTCACACAAACATCTACACTTAACTGCACTGTCAACAAACAGGGGATCAGGCTCACTCCCATATGCTGAGTTAGCCAGTTTGCCCCGGACATTAAAACACCTTCAGATACATTAAACACAACACACATGAAGCAGATGTAGAGTCACACCACAACAGCACATTCACTTCAGAACTGGAGCAGACTGCCAAGAAACGTTAAATCATTTATATTTGGACACCACAACGAGTTAACATTTAAACTTGAAACTTTTTGTCTTACTAAAAAAGAAAAAAAAAAGTAAGTAAAGTATTCACCTGTTTAAAAAACTTATATTCGTTTTCATTGAAACTACAGATTTTAAATAAAAGATATTTGCAGCTGCCACACCTGCAAACATGACCTCATGAAATCAGTGGTTTTAGGATTTAGGTTGCAGCGTTACCATGTTGACTGATGCCAGCTCAGGCTGTGGTGGGAATTAGAGAAGCTCTTTTGGTTTAAAGACCCCCTCCCATGAAGGCTTTTGGTGTTTTTGAACATGTTCTCGTGGCAAATTTCTGATGACGGAGGACATATTTAAAGAAAATGAAGCATAACATTGCATTTCTGAGTATTTCTTTATTCAAATTGTTGCAAATCAGGAGCAGACTCAAAAACGCAGTTGGAAAAAGATTATAGATGTGTCATACCGCTCTGTAAAAGACCACTGGGAACGCTTATACAACAGATCAAAAGATGATCAGAGTGGGACCTAAATGACTTTTCAGCTTTAGTAAGTAAAATGTAGTTTGTGCCTCAATTCAGATTATTTTATTTCTGTGTTAGTTTAGTAATTTAAATATGTATAAAGCAGGCTAAATGACATTCTGTTGCAGGGTAAGGTTTAGAAAGAAAAAATGAAGATTTTGATCTTGGTCTGACTTTGTAAATGATCCACAGGAAAAAAAAAAAAAAAAAACTCACTGAAGAATTTTGCACTAAACTGTCAACTAACGTTACAAGTTTTATCAGGAAAGTCATTTATTTGCACACTGGGTTTTATCTGTGTTTTAACATGAATCACGTTTTGTGTAAACTATTTAATGGAATTTTTTTGTTTTTGTTGTATTTTTAATGTGTTGTGAAGGTTATATGGTAAACATGTAAATGTGTTTTGGGCACCATAGATAAAGAGAATGTGTTGATTGTGTAAAACTAAGAGTATCAGGTTAAGCTGGATAAAAAATGATTTAATAATTTCTGATTTAGATATATATATATATATATATATATATATATATATATATATATATATATATATATATATATATATATATATTTACAGAGCTTTCATAGGTTTTAGAATCGTTTGCATTGTTTTTCAGTTTTTTCCCTGGCATGGTTCAGGCTAAAATCATTACACGATTTTTGGTTATAATTGGGTACCAAAATTAACAAATTGTTGAATCAGTCATATCAATAATTGGAAAAACCTGAAGAAATTGAGTCATTTTCAGGATTGCCAGCAACAAATTTGTTTCTTAAATTGATTAAATTTAAGGTCCAACCTCATTTGATTATTAGCAACTTTTTAAATCCAATTTCTATTCAAAAGAAAAATTTGATTGGTTATGGAAAAACAGTTTTTACTTAGGTAAGATGATCAAAAATAAACTTTTAAAGTACTTTAAAACTAACAGATTTTACTTTAAAAAAGGAGAACACCTTTGTTTTGGATTAAATCAATTCATAAAGTTGATGAATTATAATCTTTTGCATTTTCTCACTAAAGATTAATTGAATTTTAAACTAATATTTTTTTTTAAATTCTTATCCCAGTCAGAAAAGAGACAGAAAAAGTAGCTTGTTGTTGTTATTTAGGATCCTCCATAGCAGACAGTTTCTGGAACTTGTGAATCGTCTCTTTAAGGTTGATAAAGCTGCACAGGTGTGCTTAAACGGCTTATCAGCTCCTAAACAGGTCGCATGGGGCCAGCTGGCTAAGCCCTTTAGCTGGTGACCAGAAGCACCTGACGTGATGTGAATCTTGATTCTGGGGGAGATAAAGCTTACGAGGCCTACACCTGACGGTACCTACTTACTGCCACTCTCCTGCAGCACACATGTGCACAGATTTGATAACAAGCGAGCAGATTTGCTTCAGCATTTTCCATCTGTGTATCTGCATGGCTGCCTGCTTTGTATTCTCATGTGTTCATGTGTAAACTATACAGAATAAAAAAAAAACAGGGCAAAATAAGCAAAGAGCTGTGAAAAATACATCTGCTGCTCACTTTCAGGTAAAACTTTGGAGACCCATCCACCGAAGTCTGCAGGTGTGTCTACTTCCACGAAATCTTTAAGTGCATTAATTTAATTTACAAATTGTACTAATGCAATTATTACCACAGTAACTTCCAACACCTAGAAAAGCTTTGACTGCACGAACAATGAACAAATGGAGCTGCTGCTCCTTTAGGGAGACGTTGAGAGACTTGTGGAGATGCAAGCTAGAATAACTGAACTTCTGTGTTTGCATGTGTTAGTGATCATGTATGCCTGCATTTTCTGGAAATGTATGTCTACCCTGACTAGTGTTTGCACACAACACCATCTGTCTGTGACAGTGGACTTAAATTCCCTCACAGACTCTTGTGTCTGTTAAAAAAAAATAATAAAAAAACAGCTGATCAGTCATCCAAAAAGTAAACTGGCAGCTACATCACACAAAGCTGTCTCTGGAGAGCCAAGTAACACACTCATATATGATTTTATCAAGAAAATTGCTCATATTAGTTAATTGGAGTGGATTGAGCAAAATTTCAGTGTTTTATTTTACATAATTGAGAAACTAAAGTAGAAAAAGTATTTAATATAATGTATTTTTTGTTATTTTGCACATAATAAAGTATGTAAAATTTGAAAATACTTCAAGACTGACTTTATTGGTGGATTTAGTTTGTTTTTCTCGTTGCCGTGGTAAGGGCTTTTCCTTTGGCCATTTTATGAAAACTCTGCCACCACATTGGGTCACAACTGGAATGTGACATCCAAATTAGGAAAGTTTGGCCACTATGTCACCAGTTCCTCTCAACTTTAACCGAGCGTGGCCTAACTCCAGTCGGAGAGAAATGATTAGAACCCGGCTCAAACCTGCAGAGGAGACTCACTTCAGCCAGGCCGCGCTAATTAAACCCTCCCAGACATCCAGACTCTTAATAAAGCTTGACTTGACAGCTTGGCCTGCAAATGTCAGAGTGACCTAATACCCCGGAAGCTGCCGCGTGTGTTTCTGCTCATGAATGTGTATGTCGTGTGCGTGTGTGCATGAGAAAGAGACGCAGTGGCTGGGGGTCTTGCAACAGAGGAAAGGGGCGGGCACCTGTCTTCAACCCAAAGAGAGGTCACTTTCCAGGGTTGTGGGAACAACTGTGAATCAGCAGCTTTGCTGCATACAAAACCCCATGTAAACATGAGAAAAGTAACACCTGATCACATTTTGGAAATTCGAATTACTTAAAGTCCCACTCTAGTCATCTTTTAAGCCGTAGTAAAAGTATTCTCAATGGTCTTTTAATTTTGATTATGCTGTTTTTGGCAAAATAAAAAAAAACCTGTTGTGTTCTGCAGAGTAGTTCATTAGCCATTTACCACTAGTTCTTAGTAATCCTCCTCTCATTTCCCATCATCCCTTTTTTTACTCTCTCTCCCACTGGCTTACAGCTCTTTTAGCCCCAAGCTAACATTACTGTGCAACAAAAATCCCAGCCATGTAGTTTTGCACCAGTGTGGATGAGGCAAACGAAGAGGTCAACACAGATAAGGAAAATGAAGACGTACATGGATTTAGTCTTCTACAAGAGGATGAATCAGAATGGAGAGGAGCAGGGAACTTGCTGAAGCACCAATGTCACTGCTACAAGGTTTTTCTAGTGACATCTTTTAGTCCTCCTTCACAGCAATTTGAGTAACAAATACAATTTCGATCTTAATTTTATTTAAATTTTATTAATATTATTACTTAGTTTTAGTTCTTCATGCCTCTGTTTGGTGCAGTGTGATTCATTTGTTGTCCTTCTTTTCCACTCTCGTCCAG
>NC_050514.1:10717163-10729515 GCF_002922805.2 Oryzias melastigma
TTTCCTAGTGACATCTTTTAGTCCTTCTTCACAACAATTTGAGTAAAAAAATACAATTTTGATCTTAATTTTATTTACATTTTATTAATATTATTATTTAGTTTTAGTTCTTCATGCCTCTGTTTGGTGCAGTGTGATTCATTTGTTGTCCTTCTTTCCCACTCTCCCTCCAGGACAGTGGGAGAGATTCCAGATTCCAGTTATCTCTTCGGTGCCGTTGTTGGCCGTGGACCCCCCCCTCTGGGTTTGCCTGTCCCCCAGCTCCATCTGGATGAAGGTGTATGTACAGTATTGTAGAGTTAGGTAAGTGAGTCCTGGGAGATGACCCCTCCTTCACGTGGACTTCCATGAGGTTTCTCCCTTTTTTTTTTTTCTTTCCCATAATCTGAGTTTTTAAGGAGTTTTTCCTCACCGAGAAAAACTCATTACTGGTGTCAAGCCCATTAAGACAACTGGGATGTAATATTGGACTATATAAAAAAAAAGAATTGAAAATATGTCCTCCACCATGAGAAAAATACTACAAGAATACGTTAAAAACAACAAACACACATTTTCATTGCAGTGGGTCTTTATAAAACAATGCTATTGAGTTTTCAACTACAATTTTAAAAATATGCCACAAAAAAATCTTACCATCAGGTGGAATGACGTGAATCGGACATTCACATTCATGGGAAAGCTCTGAAAGTCCCAGAAGCTTGATCACACATGAAATCATTTTTAGCTGAAAAATTGAAGCTGGTGAGTGAGTGATGGGATGAACAAAAAGGACAGTCATGTGGTGTTTGAAGAACAGACAGAGAAAGAAGAGCTGGCATGAGGTGAGACTGCAGCTTTGGTTCATCACCAGTATAAACAGTTAGCCGCGTATGGATTAACAAGCGAAGCAGATTCACCAACAAGTACATGTGTGTGCGCTCGTCTGTGTATTAGTGCTAAAATTGGCAAGGTTAACCAGAAGGGCTATCGTCTGATTTAGCAACACAAACACAGCAGCTAATGCATGTGTCAAAAAGGCGCCAACTTCACTTTAATAATTACCTCATTTCCATATTTTACTTGCAGCACTACCTTTGTGGGGGTTGTGGGCGTTCCTCATTCCAATTTTTGTAAAAATTAGATCAAAAGGTAACAAAGTGATTAGTTGTTTTGGAGCAGCTACCCTTCTGACATACTGACTTAGATTGCACAGATTCTATATTTAACAGCCAACATACAAAAAACAACTTTCTGTGTCAAGGGCAACAAGCAGTTAATCATGGGTGCATCCTTTTGGATCAAATTAACTTAATTAGAGGCACATCCCTGTGCTGCGTTTGATCTTCTTGGCCTGCATATATATGAGTCTACAGAAGCTTTTTTTTCCTTTTTAAACAAGCAATAATTAGTAAAAATCGGTTTAGGGTTGCAGCAATGGGGATACGAATAAAAATAAAATAAAATAGGTAAATTCAGTCATGAAGACTTTGACCTATATTCTGCAGGACTGAGCTTCTCTTTCCTGAAATTGTGAAATATTTATTATTCCACTGGTGTAAGACGGTCTCTCTTCCTCAGTGCAGAAGGATTTAGTTTTGTCATTTTGATTCTCACATCCAAAGTGCCCCAGAAAGCTGATATTGATTTTTTATTTTGAATGAGAGTCTGCACTTGCAGTGCCCATTCTTATTCAGCCTGCTCGCCTTGCTTGCCTACCTGCCACACCCATATCTGCAGCCTGGAGCCAGGGCAAGAGCAGCAGGACAGAGCTGAGCCGTGGTGAACTGCAGCCGTGTGAGGCCAGACTAAGAATATAGGCCATTTAGCGGGGTAGATGAAAGATGCATAGCTAAGTCTGCCAGGGTGGAAGCAGGGTGGGGATGGAGTAAATATAGAGATGCTTCCAAATGCAAAGGCAGTTTAGATGACCACAGGGAGGGATGGAAGAGGGCATGTGGAGGGTACATGCAGAAGGGAGGATGGAGGACAGGAATGCAGGAACATTCGTGCAGGGAGAGTTCTGGGTGGAGTATGTGTTGTGGGTTAGAAGACTCAAAGAAGCACCAGTGTGTTCAGAGTCTGTGGGGACCAGCATTGGATTCAGTTTTTTTTTTCTTTTTTCGAAGAGGAAATACAAAAAGCAGACTGCTTTCCTTGAAGCAGCTGCAGCTGGCACACAATATCATCCTCTGTTTGCCTGTAGCTGGTGGGGATGAGGAGACGAGTATAGATCACGCTCAAAAAAACATTTATTTTTCCGTTTTTTTTTTTTTTTTAACAGCTCAGACCGATTTTCATCACTATTCCTAAACTATTTTTGTCACACCTTAAAACAATGTAAAAACAACCAACATCTCAATTATTTTAGTATAACACTCTAAAAAGTGATGTTTAAAAATAGCAGTTTTTATCAATTACATTTTTAGGTTAAGTAAACCATCAACTCAAACTTTAATTTGATGAAACCCAACAATTTTATATGTAACAAATTACAGAACATTTCTTAATTAATCCAGTGTTTCTTTTTTCAGTGTACTTACATAAAACTATTCTTTTTTTCATCCTCATGGCTTCAGAAAAGTCTTCAAAAAAATTGTCTTATACTTGCAAAATGAGCTACTGCTTTCCAAATATTTTCAGATTTTTTTGTTTTTTCCACATTTTCTGGATAACCTTAGAATACTTGAAGGAAATCTGATAGCATAAATGTTGAATAAAACAGTGTGGTGACTGAAGACAGATGCACAGCAGCAGCAGCCTGCCAGTCTTTGAAAAGCACTTAAAATACTCACAACCTCTTTAATGTTGCATTATATTACAGATCTCCTTCAGTTTGACTTCTATTAGGAGCATCATCTTCATTACATCATCCTACAGAGCAATGGGATGATGAAACATCATTGGTTTCGAGAAAATTGAGGTTTTGGTCAAAGAAAATATTTATTTATGCTTAGTTGCCAAAATGAACGGGTTAGGTTAAGGAAAATAGTTGGTTTGGGCAGCCAAAAGCCGCAGTAAAAACGGCTTTCCACTCTAATTTGAGAGGATCAGTTGGAGCTCTGTGTTGTTTGTGCTTTATCCAGTTGCCTCATTACAAATCAGCACCCTGCACAATTTTTGGTTACGTTGAATTTAGGTCAAACTCAATTTCTGGTCACGCTGTACAAGAAAGTATTCACAAGTCGGTTACAGGTGTTTTAAAAAGAAACATTCAACGCATTAAAATCAGTAATCTAATAAAAATTCAAAATGAATTTGGAAGGCACAAACACACAAAACACATAAAAATGACTTTCTTCACATTTGTTTCCAAGCGGCTTTACAGAAAAAAGCTTTTATTGACCCAGTACACTTCTAGACATGCAAAGTGTTTGGATTCCTTTTACTAATTGTTCTTACCTTTCTATTTTTTAAATCAAATTAAACTTTATTAAAAAAAGAAAAACATATTTAATTTGCTCCCATTGCAGTTCTGAGATTGATTATGCATGTCTGGGAGATACATTAGAGCACATCATTTCAAATTGATAAAACTAATATCCTTGTTGTTGTTTTTTGTTTTAATCTCCGTAAAGTCACCAAATTTGACTTAATTTAGACCCATCTCCCCAGCTTAGTGGCCTTGTGGTAGAGTGTCCACCCGGTGACTGGGAGGTAATGAGTTCAAATCCAGGCTGGGTCGTACCAAAGACTCTAAAAATGGGACCCAGTGCCTCCCTGCTTGACACTCAGCATCAAGGGTTGGATTGGGGGGGGCTGAACCACCGAATGGTTCCCAAACACCACTCTGTCTGTAGCTCACCGCTTCCCCAGGGGATGGGTCAAATGCGGAGAACAAATTTCACTCAATTTGTTGGAACTTTGTTAATTTCTAAAGTATTTTGTGTTGTCATTTTATGCAAAAGTTAAACTTAAATTAAAAGGTGAATGCATAAAAGTTAGACTATACTTTATTTTTTTTCTTTTAAGAGATACAAAAGCTTGGCTAAACTTTTATTGAGACAACTATCAAGCACACTTAGTCAATCACTAATGAGAGACAGTTTCTCTAAAGATTTCTGTCAAATTGTCTTCTTTCCATAGACAAAAAAGTTCGGGTGGTGCTAAAATCCAGCACTTTCTGTTCATTCTCCTCATTTAAAACCATTAAACTCATTAGACGGTGAAATAGTATCCCTCATTGCCTTTTGCCAATTAGTACCATCAAATGAAACTTCTAATGACTTGTAGAGTAGAGATTATTTTCTTTATGATTCTCATTGATTCTATTACCAGCTGCCCCCACTATTGAAACAACAATGGGACCAGACAATGAGGCTGGAAAGCTGCAGTGTGATGACCCAAACACTTTCTACAATTACACACAGCCCTTCTGTTCTCCGAGAGGACATTCAGAGAGAAAGCATGAGCTGGCAGCAGCAAGGTAGGGAGGTGGACTGAGCAAAGGTACTGAAACAAAAATGTGTTGTAAGCTAGAACTGGTGACAAGCCCTGAAACCCCAGCTTGGTTTGGGATGTTAGACAATGGGAGAGCCAACATGTTAACTGCATTTTTTGTGTCGGCTTCTCGGATGCCTCAGATCGGATCATTGTTGCCCACGTATAACTCTTAACAACAATTTTATGCTTTAATGTAGCCTGTAACAGCTGAGTTAAGCTGCAGTATGATCCATAGCAGCTGTGTTAGGCTGCTGCATGATGCATAACGACTGTGACCCATAAGAGTTGTGTTATGCTGCAGTATGGTGCACACCAGCTGTGTCATGTCTCACCAGCTGCATCATACCTCTGTTTGGGGCAGTGTGATTCATGTGTTGTCCCTCTTTCCAACTCCCATCTGGGTGAGCGAGAGAGATTCCAGATTTCAGGTGGCTTGTCTGCGCTCCTGTTCTTGGCAGTGGACCTCGCCTCTGGCTCGGCTCGTCCCTCCGTGTTGTGATATTAGTCTATTTAAATAAAATTGAATTGAATTAATGCCGTAACATCAATAATAGCTTATAATAATTATAATAGCTGAGTTGTTCTGCCACTTAAACTCTAAAAGTAACACTACAGTTTTTCTGCAGCCTGTGTGTGTTGCTTATTGCCGTTGATGAATCACTGAATGTATTCCTTTTGTAACAACTATTGATGTTTTTTGTCCTGTTTTATGGATCCTGTGAAGAACAGGAACTCTTTAAAACTTAGGACAGGGGTATTCAAATCCAGGCCTCGAGGGCCGGTGTCCTACATGTTTTCCAACCAATCTTCCATTGAAGCTCCTTATTGGCTGCTAATTTCCAGGATCAGGTATGTTTAGCCAATAAGGAGCTTCAATGGAAGGTTGGTTGGAAAACATGTAGGACACCGGCCCTCGAGGCCTGGATTTGAATACCCCTGACTTAGGAAGATGACCAAAATCCCAAAAATAACTAATTTTTTTCTTGTTTTAAACTTTATTTGTGTAGTAATTGGAAAAATACTCCTGTTATTAAATGAACAAAAGGCAATTTTTCCACAAAAAAACACAGTTTTGACCACATTCTATTTTATTTTAATTTACGATAGCTTTAAAGTTAATGCAGGTCACCTCAGGCCTGCTCACCTTTAAGCTTTGTTGGTCCCAGCTTGCCCTTCTACTCAAAGGAATTCCTGACTGCAGACAGCCGCTACTTCCAGTAATTGGACTATGTTTGCAATGTCTTAAAGAGGTCTCAATCCAACTGCTTTGACTTTTAATGTCTACTTAAAGCATAAGCAGATTAACAACTTTTCGCTGTCATTGATATTGTTGAAGTGTTTTTTGGCTCACTCTTATCACAACTTTTGATGACACCGTCTCTCATTGATTACCCTTCGTTTAGTCTCATAATGTCAGAATGCTTTGTATTGTCGTACACAAAAGCAAGAATCTGGTAATCCACCAACAGCAGGGGAGTAAAAGTAGAAGGAATTATGGTCTCAGTTGTCTCTTGAATTCTCAACAACTTTGTAAAATAGCCACAAAAATTGACAAACCAACAGTCTGAGCTACCATGATCCTGAAAAATGTTGTCAATTCAACTTTCCAGCCCTACAATTTCAGTGAATTACTTAGCATAAAATATTTAAAAGACAAAACAAATGCTCTCATTATCTAAAAGGTGCCACCATTTCTCCCCGCAGTCAGACACATTACCTATTTAAGTGGTGTTTTATTCTATTTAGCTTGGAAAGTCTGACAAAGGAACAGACATTTCACTTTCATTTTGGTCAAATTACTCCTAATTATGTTGTTAGGGCTACCTGAAGAGAGCAAGAGAGTCAGGGGCCAAGCTAGTGTGTGCGGGGGGAGACCAGGAGGCAGAAGGCTGACTTTGTGACTCCAAAGGAAAGAGCAAAATAGTGTGGACAGACTTGCAGCTTGACATGTTTGTGGTATGCAGAGGTGAGAAGGGCATACAAGTAAGAGCCCATGGAGAGGGGTTAGGGAAGGGTCTGTCTAGGAATGATTAAATGTGAAGGGTCAATGCTGAGTGTGGAGCAGTGCCTGCTGACAGAGACAGCCTGTCTGTCTCTTCTGCACCAGGGTCTTTGGGAGGACAAGGAGACTTAGCCGCTGGTCTCGGCGACAGACAGTGAGAAAAGACGCAAAGGAAAGTCAATCCAAATTCATTTATCCCAATCTTGTTCCATGAGCTTGTTTAAACCAAGAAAACCACCACTTTGCTAGATATCAAAGGTTGGAATCACTGATAGTTATATTTATCAGAAGAAAACTCACAAAAAAACTCCAAAAAGATCCCTGTTATTAATGCCTGATTCCAGCAATGAAAGATGATCCTGCAGTTATGTTTAGGCCATGATGGATGCGTTGCATTTTCTAATCTGGTTAGTCTAAAATTAAGTTACACAACATGTGGTACGCAGACACGGCACCATTTCTACACCGAGATTAGCACCTGATTTTTAAAACATGCGTCATCCCAGTCTGTAAAATGCTAACTCACTATATTCCAGTTGCCAAAAACAGCCTGATTACCTGCAGTTGTCTGTACCAATAATCCTGGAGATCTACCAACCTGCTTGTTTTCCAGCTTCCCCCACCCTTTTTGCTTCTGATGAGCTAAAAAACAACATGTGTTTCTAAAACTTTGCAAGGTTTAAAGTTGATTTTTTTAGTGTGTCACTGGGTGCATTTGGATGCTCTTAAGTAACATGGCTCCTGTGGGAAAGTTGATGTCTTGAGAAATCAGCTTATGGGTTTACATGCACAGCAGGTTTCGCTTCTCTCTTTTAACCTCTGGGTACAGCAGCCTTTCCTAAAGTTGGTTCATGCTCTGCAACACACATGTTGAGTGAGTTTGTGTCAGCTGTCTCTAGAGTGAGGCAAACGTCTTTTTCATCTGAAGATTTCACATTTCTCGAAGCAGAGAAATCCTCCCACTGCTGCAAACGTCAGGTAGTCTGAGCACAGAGGGGATTCAACAACAACATCGACAGCGCCAAATTACAACAGACATTTGGTGATTTCTCTCCACAAAATATTGTATATTTGAATGACCTTTACCCTTTTTATTATACAAGTATTTACAGGTCTTTGCAGTAATCTCCAGCTGTTCTTTAAAGAGAAGATTTTTCGAAAAGCAGTATATCTATCCTTTCTGCGCTCTGGTTTCCTCCTCCCAACGACAAACTTGTTTCTAGGGTTGATTGGAAATGCTAAATTGTCTCTCATTCCATGTTCACACCAGGCATGAGATGTGCGTTCAAGAACACGCTAAAATGATATTGAGACATGTCCACCACCTACAGATGGAAGAGGCTTGATATAAAATGTCAAATTTTTCAACTTTCTCAAATCTTGCTCCAGACTTTTTCATTCACAGTTCCACTCCAATATATGAAAGACTCCGTGTCAAGTAATTCCAGCCGAGCACAAACCACAAATATGATTTTTCTCATCCATGTTCAATTTTCAAACGGTTGGCAATTTAAGGGTAAATTCTGTGAATTAAAAGGGACAACATTCATTCATCACTAACAAAGTAGAGTTTCTGATTGGTCAAAGTTTGACATGGTTTAAATTACAACACGTGTTCAATGGCCACACATTTTTTAGTCCTGAAAACGGTCAAAAAACGTGCACAGCCAGAACGCAAGAGTTTTAAATGCGAAAGCTCAAAACGTTCATAGACATGCATCACGGTTACTGCAGGGCCTTAAAAAGTCTTAAAGCACTGAATTTATGACTTTGGAAATAATACCTTAAAAAGCCTTTAAAAAATCTTGAATTTGAAATAAACAGCCAGTTGTTATGCACCAATGTGCTGAATGCTCACCGCCGCTTTGAAAAAGAACAAAAATAAGAACTCTAAAGAATCACAGCACTGACCACACACCATAAGATAAGAGGCTACAGTTGGGAATACATTAATAAAAAAAGGAAATTATTAATATAATAGAAAATAGCTCTAAATGCATTAAAAAGTCTTAAATTTAACTTGATGAAGGAACCCTGATATGTATTTACATACCTGTGTACATTAACACAGACTTATCATTGGAAGCGCTTGAACAGGTGTTGCCAAAAGTGATGTGATCGTAGCTTCAGGTGTGAATGTGAACTGATGAGCTGTTCAGGGTGTACTCCGACTTCACCCGACAGTAGAAGGAGTAGACTCCAACTTACCTGGGACCCTGGATTGGAATGAATCCATTTAAAAGAGGAGTGACTAGTGAATAGTTGTCATGATCACCCTGGAGGACAGAGTTCAATGTAGAGATATGTCAGAGATGGATTCAAAGAAAATCGTAAACAGGACTGCAAGATTTAATTCAATTCAATTCAATTCAATTCAATTTTATTTATATAGCCCAATATCACAAATTCAATTTGCCTCATTGGGCTTCATGCCTGTAGTTTTAACAGATGCACAGATGGAGTCATAAAATATGCACAATAGGTAAAAACTAAACAGACTATAAAGAACGGTCATCCCTGTCCTTAGACCCTCCCTCGCGGTAAGGAAAAACTCCTAAAAAAACCTGAGTCAGGAAAAAAAGAAGAAACCTTAGGGATTCCCACATGAGGGAGAGATCCCATCCCAGGACGGACAGGCGATACCAGAACGGTTAAAGAAAAGTTAGCTGCTAAAACTGCATATATGAGTAGAGTTCATTCATATAGAGCTGAGGGACGAGTGATGATTAAAAAAAAAAAAAAAAGAAAAGTGAACTGTTGTCTAGCAGCCATGTGTGCAATAAGAAATCTCACTTTTTTGCAAAGTGTGAGTCAGCCTTTAGAGAAAGGACATACCCCTGGCAGAAAATTGCCTCTGGAATTTGGGTTGTTCCAATCCCCCACTCTGTCCATGAAAACCAGGTTATTGGTTTGCATAACATTTGGGAAACCAGGTTAATTAAGAAAGCTAATCATAACCCAGATCTCAGTGCATACTGACAAATACTGTGTCTCCAAAGATCTCGTGTTCTTTTGCTTGTTTAAGTAGCAGCTTTTCATTGTACTTACTCCATCCATTCATACACCAGTTATTTTCTTTCTTAATAATTGTTATTCATATATTAATAATAAAAAACACTGTCACACCAACATCTGATTTAAAGGTTGCCACTATATCGTACAATCAAGAAAGAATAAAACTATTTTTGATGGTTCTCACATCTGTTTCTGAGGAGAAACGTGTACGTGTACGTGTGTTCCCACAAGCCATCTATATTTCATTTTTCATTTTATAATGTCGGTTAAACAGTGTTTAATTTGTAGTAACGACAGTTTCATGAGCACAAGTAAAGGAACATAAACGACAAAGACAGTAACCATTACCTCATCTGCCCTCCACGATGACAAACATATCGGTCTGGGACAGAAGCCAAACGGTAAAAGACCCAGAATCTGGCAACTGCTCTAAATAATTGATGGCAATCATAATGATTTTTCCATGTATTACTTTGATGATTCCAGAAACAAATGATGGTTTGTTATGTATTCTACATAAAATGTGTGCTACTAAGATGGATTGGTTTGGGGAGTTTTAATCTAAAATTAAGACACATTGTGCAAACTAAAACTAATAAACAAATTTTCTTGTGTGCCATCTGCCACACTGTTGGCGGGGTCACTGTCAATTGAATCAGTGTTATTTGTATGCTTCTTTGTGCAGCCGTCTGAGAATAGCTAAGTACATTATGGACAAAGCCTGTGGGTGTGTCCGCCTCCCTTTCTGTCTCGCCATCTCCTTGTTTTTGTCTGTTTCCTGTTCTTTCTCATAAACACAATCTAAATGCAGAGGAGACTAAGCAGATTAGCCATTGCAGTGACCGATCAGTTCCTGCTATGTGCCGATAGGCTTTCTGTCTTCTCCTGTTCAAACAAGCTCTGATCCGAACCTCTAGCAGGCTGCCTTGTTTAAACACATCAAGTTCTACATTAGTGAAACGACAAACACAGATTTAGTCTGTGCATGCGAGTTAAGGGGCAGCGTAATCATTGTTGATCAAGATGGGAGCAGCATGTAGAAATCACTTTTATTCGTGTTGTTTTTTTAATCCATTGGCTTTTTTTAAACTAAGGAAAAATGCAGTTATACTATATATTTAATTTTCTCAGAGCTACATCATATGATGAATTAGCTTTGAAGTATGTGATGGTTTATGGGAGACAACAGAGATATTTTTGTGTGGGATGGACTGACATTCGAACCTGGGGCACTTAAAAGTTGAAGAGGCCTGAGTTCAGAATCATCCCTCTCACACACCAGTACATCCTGCACACTCAGACAAGGATCGTTCCTCTGTGTGCTAATCCCTCTGTGCTCGGTGGTTCAATTCCAGTGAGGTTAATTAGAGCTAATCAGGGAGAACTGCTGTTTTGCCACAGAGCAAACTCTAATTTGTTTCTGCTGAACTTTTTACTCCTTACAGGCACTTTTTCTTGTCTTGTATTTCATCTTTGTGTGTGTGTTTGTGTTTGGGTGTGAGAGAGCAAAATACAGTGTGTTAGTGGAATACAAATACATTGAGGCGACAGTAGCCTTGAACTTGCTCAAGGGAAACCTCTCTTTCTTTTCTAGAGGACTTTTCCTGTTCTTGTGTGAGCTAACTCATCATAATACATTGCACATTTCGAAGAAGTATTATTCACATGCAAGTAACAAGCACATAGTCAGATCTTAGAAAAATTCAAGTTCTGAATGAATTTCATTTCAAAATCAGACAGTAAAAAATTGGAACTTTTGTAATAAAAACAGAGAATTTGGATGTACTTCAAATTTGAAAAAAAAAAATTCAACATGTTATTGAATTTAAACCATCACCACAATGTGAAAGCAGTTTACTCTGTAGCACCTACTATAAAATAGAATGAGATGCTCAAGGCCAAGTCTTATTTATATTATTTTAACCGTTACTATTTTGTCTCATTCAGAACCTCTGATGTCAGCAGTAGTTTGTAATGTGAATGGAAAATTTGGTGCATAAAAAGAAACGGTTTTCTTTTATCTTTAGTCAGTTTTCGGTCATTCAAAAAAGAAGGAATCAATTCAAAGTTGAATACTGGGTTCAAAGAGCCATATAAATAACCTTTTGTTCATAATAGTTGCTAATTTCCAGACAAAGTAGAACTGCTGCCTGACATGAGCTGCTCCATCAGTATCCCCTAAAACACTGTAACTTAATCAAGTTTTAACTTTATTTATTTAGTCAGAAATAGATGACTGTACATGTTGTTTTTTTTTGGCTTTTTTAGGCTCAGCAAAACTTTGGAAAAAAGTTAGATCTTTTATGAGTTAAAAGCACATATTATTTTATGCTGCACAACATTGGATACTAGCTGCCCAGAACTGCATTGATATATATGATCCTGTTTGTCACAGAGGTTCTGTCAAGCGTAAAAAAAAAAATAAAAAAATGAGTTTCTTTTTATATGTTTGCTTTTGTTCATGCCAAAAATTAGACATATATCATATTTATTTAGAAACAAAAAATAAAAAGGTCAGGAATGGAAATCCACATTTTTTAAAGGCAAAAGTAAGACTGCGGCTCCTTCAAGGTTTTGATCAGTAGAAAACAAGCCCAAATGGCTCTTTTACTGGTAAAGTTGCCGACCCCTTTTGTGGGGGATCAATTGCCATATTTAAAGTCCCATTCCAACTATATTTTTTTTCAATTGTAAATGTGTTCCTAGTGGTCATTAAATTATAATTATGCGGTTTTTAGCCAAAATCAAAAAGACTGTTATTTTTTTAACTACATTTTCTGCAGCGCAGCATAAGCTTATCAGAAATTCTCACTTAGTTCGGAGGAATGATGGCATGGAAGCTAACTCCGGTAATTTCCCAGCATGCTTTTATTTACACTCTCTCCTGCTAGCTTATAGCACCTCACAAGCTCA
>NC_050514.1:10729522-10738634 GCF_002922805.2 Oryzias melastigma
AAAAAAAAAAAAAAAAAAAAAAAGATGGAGAGCAATATCACAGCTATCCAGCTATACAGTTTTGAGCCAGATGGCAGCTCATGGGGAAAACAAAGACGTATATAGATTTATATGTCTACAAGGATAGAAGGATTTAGAATTGTAGCAGAGAAGCGAGACTTTGGCCCGCCCATTTCAGTTGCAACAAAACAGCGATTTCTCAAAGCTCGTGTTTTCATCTGCCCCTGATCCATCACCATTTATGATAAAGAAATACTCAGAAATGCATTTTTAGTCATAGCCTTTGTGCTATCCTAAGCATGTTTACATTAAAAGTGGGGTCATTTGGACCCCACAAGACAGCACACTGAACTTTTTTTTCAAGGATTTTTTTTTATCTTCACTGGTGTCTGTGGCAGACATATTATCCTGTCCACCTTTGTCATGGGAGGGATCACACATCAAAGTAAGGGTGGGTCATCTGGACCCAATAAGAGAGCACAAGGGTTAAATTATTTAATAGCTATCCTCCATAATGAGAAAAAATGCAGCAAGAACTTGTTAATATATATATATATATATATATATATATATATATATAAAAATTACTTTCATATGATGTACATTCACAGTCAGTCACCATTTATCGTCTTTTGTTGTTTTATTCCTATTTTCATTAAACACTCAAGAAGGATACCCCCAACTATTAAGAATTTTTTTGCACATATTAAGAAATTTAATGTGGATGAGACTCTGCTGTGCTTCAAGATATTTTTCTCAACAAAAAGACAATTTTTTATTTAATAGATTGAAGGTTATTTTTTTTTTATTCTGCTAATTTTTTCACAATTCAAAAAATGTTTTGAATGTTTAATAGTTGTTTCAAAACTGCCTGAAGGGGTTTTTCAGTTAGAAAAGTAGTAAAAAAATGCTTTTGTTATGACACATACTAAATAGATTATTAATTGTATGGAATAAAGGTGTTTCTGGTTGATTGCACTAAAAAAGCGGAGAGAGACAAGGAGATTAATTTAGCACACATCAAATGTAAAATAGGATTACTGGAACTCTTTTGCTTCAAAATGTTTGTTCATCTAAAAAGGAAGATGTTTAGGCACAAATGCCTGCAGTTATTGTTTACAGAAAGGGACTTCATTACAACAAAAGGAGACTGAAAGGGCATTTTTTCTGGTTGTGTAAAAACATAAGAATGCTTGAGGCAAAGATTATTGGAATATAGGCTATTGCATTTCCAGAGTTGCTTGTTTGTAATACTGGGTGACTTTAGGGCTAATTTTGGAAACCGTCACTGTAATTAAAGCTGACATTTGTCATGTCTTTTTATTGACCTTTTTCCCTATGACATTTTTTTTTACCGTTTCTTTTGTGAACAGTACGCTCTTTTCCTCTATCTCTTTTGCACTCCTCTTCCTCACAGTCCCTGGTTGCTACACTCTCAGGCAGATGACACTGAGAGCCATGGCCTGTAGTTTGTCTTTTGTCTCTCCTGTGAGGACCTTATTGTCCATCATTAGCAGAGATACAGGCTGTCCAGCTGGCAAGAGAGTGTTGTAATAGTCTGAGCATCCCGCCTTGGCACTCGTGTCAATAAAAGACAAGGTGGTCGTCATTGAATAAGATGTGAACCCATCTCTAAGGACTGCAACCCATTCCTTTTGCTCATTCGATACTTTCTGTTGGATGGATTTAACTTGAATGGGTTTAGCTCCTAAAATCCTCATTTAAAAAATGCCTCATTTTAATCAATAGCATAACCTGCGCACCAAATTCTCATCAATACTCCTTATTTGGGATTTTAGTAAATCTAACACAGAGTTAAAAACATTTTTTTTCAATAATTATTTTTCTTTTTTTTCCATTGGTTTTGCATCCCTTCCTCTCTTAGATATGAAAAAGTTCACAATTTCTTGCTTAATTAAAGCTTTAAAATCTACCAGCAGCAGAAAACTAAATGACTCTTTTACAGAAGTCAGAAAGGTATATGCAGAAAGTAATATTAATGAAAAATAATGAAAGCACATTGGTTTCATTAAGGTTTACTTGACTTTGTAGCATACATCTCTAAACCCGACTGTAGCCCTTCTTTTTATTAGAGAACTTGACAGAGATCTTGGACCATAAAATAACAAGATATTAATAGAAGAGAGTTCACAGGTTAAAATACACTAAAGATTCTATCAAAAAAATGTCTTAAGCAAAAAATCAAAATATTTTTTTTATTCATGACTTTTAGTTGTTTAATGATTCTTCTTTTTTTTCTAAAGAAATACAGATTTCAGATAAGCGGTCCAGAGGCAAAACTCAAACAAGATTTTTAAAATGATTTGACGAAAATGAAAATGCTATTCAAATAGTAATTTCTAAAATAAATTAATTTGATTCTGGGTTTGGGAAGCACAAATACACCTCCTAATAGAAAACAAACTGGTGGAATAAACAGAAATTATTACAAGCAAACAGAAACGGCCTCAGTTCCCACTAGGCACCGGATGTCCATTAGATACCTATATACATCTTTTGTAGATGTCTGATGGATGTTTCTGACAACTTTGTTTTGTTACTTACTCTATTAGATGTCTAGCAATAGTATTTTGAAATATTTACATATAGAGGTTCTATTACACAACTACCTGTAGACATCTAATCTTGGAGTGTTTTTTGATATCTATTGAAATACATAAAAAAACATTTACTAGTTTAAAAAGTAAATATTGTAATTTTAGATTCATCCATTCATCTTCAGAACCAACTGCATCACTTTTGGAGTCACGGGTTTACTGATTTCAACCATAGAATGTTTACTAAGAACTGGACATAGCAAGTGTTGAGGTCCCCCAAATGCATTACCTTCAGCACCGAAATCGGGCCAGAGCCTTCGCCGCCACTGCAACCCCTCGACAGCGATTAGTCGAGTCGGTCTATTGTCTGTATGTGTCCAGTAGTAAGAAAGTACTCATAAGGTGTGTTTAAAATATGCAAGGCACGATGGAACCTGTGGGAATAATGTCTGCTAGAGTTCTAAACCGCAATATGCAATAGACCTCTATGAATTGATGTTTATCAGATGTATAATGCACATCTAGAGCTGTGAGCTTTGAATTAGCCATGATTTAGATATCTAATAGATATCTATCCATCCAACTTCTTCCGCTCATCTGTAACCGGGTCGTGGAGGCAGCAGTCTAAGCAAAGATGCCCAGACTTCCCTCTCCTCGGCCACTTCCTCCAGCTCTTCTGGGGGTACCCGTTCACAGGCCAGCCGAAAGACGTAGTCTCTCCAGCATGTCCTGGGTCTTCCCAGAGGCCTCCGCCCAGAGGGACAGGCCCGTAACACCTCTCCAGGGAAGCATCTGGATCAAATGCCCGCGCCACCTCAGCTGGCTCAGCTTGATATGAAGGAGAAGCGGCTCTACTCCGAACTCTTTCCGGGTTAGCGATCTTCTCATCCTATCTCTAAGGGAACACCCAGCCATCTTCTGGAGGAAGCTCATTTCAGTCACTTGTAATTGGGATCTCGTTCTTTCGGTCATGACCCAGAGCTCATGACCATAGGTGAGTACTGGAACGAAGATCGACTGCTAAATTGAGAGCTTTCCTTTCTGGCTCAGCTCTCTTTTCACCACCACGGACCGGTACAGCGACCGCATAACAGCGGACGCAGCTCCAATCTGCCTGTCGATCTCACGCTACGATCTTCCCTCACTCCTGAACAAGACCCCAAGATATTTAAACTCCTCCACCTGAGGCAGGAGCACTCCACCCACCCAGAGACATGGTGTCCCTGATGGGTTAAAATTTTTCTTGAATGATATTTGAATAAAAATTATTTATTTTTCATCGTAATGTCAGATTAGGAACGTCAAAGAAAATTATTTTAGGCTTGCACAAAAAACATTTATTGAAGAAATAACAAGGTTTGAAATGTTTATTATTAGGGTTTGCAGATCTGTTTAAGTTAAAGATCAATTAAAACACCTGAAATGAGAGAAACACATTTTTTATGATTATAGTGCCAAACAAACTGACAGATAAATAACATTTTCCAAGAAGAAACTCAAAGGCCCTCTTAGAATCTGACCTTAATCCCTCTGAGTACCTACAGCAACCACGAGGGAAATAAAGTCAGCTTTTAAAATCTAAAGTTTGAGTGAAATGAAAGCTCTGTTGGCTGAATGATAGACGAAACATTCACTCAGCAATCACAGGTCAACTGTGTTCATATGTACGTTCTTTGCTTCAAATATGTCCTTGCCCTATTTCCGAAGCCTTTACCATCCAAGGCATCTCTATTCATACATTTTTAATTGTGACTTAAATCTCTATACACTCTTTTCAGGTCACTGCTCGAATCATATAGCCTTTTAAAAAAATAAAGTAAGACAGCATGTTGTCACAGTTACAGTGAAAGTAGACTGTGGACATTCTGTGTTTCCCTTGCACAAGCCTGGGTTTACTGTATAAGTTAGTATTGCTTGATGTGTGTCGATGGTCATGGTGTTCCTTAAGTCATCAATAAAATATCAACTCCATTCTCGTGCATTTAACACTTGGTTTCACTTGATTTACTCATCCAGTCTTTTAACCGCAGGAGAGTATGAAGTTATCATAACAACTATTTTCTTTCTTCCTTCCCACAAATTCACTCTTTATAATACGGAAAAAACTAGATATGTTCAAGAAGGACGCTGTGTGCAGGTTTGGTAAAAGTAGAACCAAACATGCCTCAGGTTTTCACTTTCTACAATATTTTGAACAAAAATTGTCTCCAGTGTCAGGCAGGCTGTATGACTTAGAGGGCTTTTGACGAACTGTTCACATCCCATTTTGTTTGCATGGGAGTTTAATGATAGAGATGTTTCCATGATGACTTCCAGTCTTTTTAAACAACTGAAAATAATCGTAGGAAGACTTTATTTATAGAAAGAGAGATATTAAAAGTTTTCAAATACTTTGATGCCTATAGGTTTCAGATAGGTTTGTTGTGTCAGATTATCTAATATGTACCTTATAAAGAAAGAATACTTAACTTTCTCTGTTTTTCCTCTAGTGAGATGAAGTTTTGTAGTTCAGAAAACATTTTTACGGTTCTGTAATGTGGTAAAATTCTTTATAGTGTTCAGTAGTGTTGGCAGCCTTTTTATTGACAAATTGGAAATTTGTTTATGACAATTTGACAAATTTCAATGTTTTTCAACATAACATCACATATGACTCATACGATTTATGTTTTTTGCAACTGGTAAAATTGTATATGACAAACAATAACTTTAAAATGTTTAAAGCAGCGTTCACACCCTCTTCGGCAAATGGCCATTTAAAATGAAAACTCTTTGTAAACGTCTCATGTCCGCGATGCGTTTTCCATCTTTAAAACTCTCACTTTTACACATGGCCACGCAAGTTTCTACGATCGTTTTTGTACCAAACTCGCAGCTGTTGAACACGCGTTAAACCAGGTTGAAGTTTGACCAATCAGTGACTTTGTTGGTGACCCATTAATTCATGAAAGTGCCAACCATTTGAAAATTGATCAAGAAAGAAGGAGAAATTTATATTTGCCTTTGTGCCTTAGGCCATACGGCAATTAGTCTTAGTTTTGGGCCAAATCTGATTTTTTTTCCCCTATCCTTACAGCTTCTCCTCACCCCTAAATTTAGTCCTCCAGATAGAGAGTAATGGTCAAATTTGGAAGTTACTAACACTCAATGACATCATCAATAGTCGCCGGTAGGGGCGTAATAGATCACAAAACTCACAGTTCAGATTGTGTCATGCTTTTAGAGTTATAGTTTGGATCGGTTTCGGATCAGTAAAAAGGAAAAAAAAAAGGCAAAATAACAATAAATTAAAGCAAAAAATGTATATAAAAAAATATAACATATATTTTTGATTAAACATAAAAAGTACTTCAAAACACACACATATATTGTATTAAAAATTGCCAATTGAGGCCTATTTATAAAAACAACTCACTAATAATATATTTAATCTCATGAATATTCATATAGTTTTAAAAAATACTTGAGATGTTCATACTAACAAGAGTGCATCATTGAGCACTGCATCTTTAAATAAACAAGTTGGATGGATTTACAACTAACTTCTAAAATATTCTCTTGAGTTTGAGAAAAACATCTCACACAAGCAGCAGGAGTGTCCAATTTTTTATGCACACTTTTGGACAAGCATCAGGTAGCAACTTTGACACATATTTAAATAAAGTGACGGTGGAGGAGAATTTCAGATGCGATTTGCATGCTGTTTGATCGGAAAATTGATTTAAATGATGCACGCAAAGAGGTGGACGTGTAGGGTAGAGGATCTGTGATGCACTTGGCAAGTGGATTATCCGTGATACACCATTAGTCGCCGGTCATCCATATTAGTGTCTAGCTGCTAATGCTAGAAAAATACATAAAACACCAAGGGCTAAACCCATGTTCAAGAACCCAATGTTTAGCACATCAAATGCCAGTTTGTTGGTAGCCAAAAAAAGTAGGACATGTAGGTGTTTTTTTTATTAATTATTTTTCTCTACTAAAGTCACTTCAAAATAACTGAATTTCAGATTTACACAGGGTAAGATTAGCACTCGAATTAGTTAAATTTAATACTAACCGCATTAAAAAAAACAACTCAAGCAAAAACGTTATTTTACTGTTCAATTAGGTTCATTCAATGATCACATATACACTTGAGTTAATTTCAATTACCATGCAGATTATTCCAAAGATTAGCATTTACTGAGTGTACACAGTTAATGCCTGTGATAACTGCAAAGCAGAAATGTGTTTGGCTCTAAAAAAGTTAGACAAAACAACACCAGTAGAATATTGCAGCATTAACAGCAGTGAGGGTGATGTTTAATTGATCCTCACTGTCAAAAAAAGGCAACAGGATTTGTATAAATATGTAAAAATCAATAAATTAGCGTCCTTGTCACTTGTTTGATAATGTACAAATGCCTTCTGATGGGAGGATAAATTTGTATTTACATAACTAATTTTTCTCCCCTTCTAACAATTTCTGGATTATCGTTTAGGAAAAACTTCTAGGATCCTTGTGTTCTGGCGTGTAATATTACAGACCGATAAAAAGAGCATGTAAATTTGAATTCTTCTGTTCTGCTTTAACATTTGGTATATTAAAATCTTTATGGTTCAAACACACAAAGCCCACATCAGTTAACTTAGCAGAGATGTGGCTAAAGATTCACCAGTTTACAATGAGGACCCGCTTTGATCAAAGCGTGCTCACAACAAAGGTAAGTCACATCAACAAGTAGAATAGAGCAGACAGGAAGTGTTCTATATAAGGATAAAAACAACATGGTTGATTTTTGAGGAAAAATTTGAATTGAGGATTACATTCGTAGGATTTCTTTAGTTTATTTTTGTGTATTACACCAGTCAGAAATCAAAATGGAGAAATTGAAGTCAATAAAGTTGCAGCTCTTTTGTCCTCAAAAAAGGAGAGAAAAAAGATTCAAAGAAATAAAGAGAAAGTACACAGAAGAGGTCAAGTGAGAAGGGATGAGTCTGTAAAGTGGGATGAGTAGTGGAGGAGGTGAATAAGTTTGTTTATGTGCAGGGCCATTCATCTCTGTCAGTCTGTCGGTCAATATTGTGCTGTTGTAAATGATTGATATGGCAATAACCTGTTTACCCGTGTGGGTAAAAGTAGTGGTATTTTTTTTGCAATATTGAATAAAAAAGGGCCGACCCTCCTCTGCACTGCAATTATTTGCAGGTTTCTGTGAAAACACACACACACATGCCATGTTGAGGGGAGCGTGTGCTGGGAAAGCTGAAGGATTGAACCTAAAATGTTTTTTTTGACAAGATTGTTTATTCACCTTCAATCCAAAATCAAGCACAAATTGATTTTGTCCATAGTTTTAAGTTTACACACGTTTTTACACATAAAAACCTTTAGTAAATCCGGCTCTGAATGTTCCCAACTCTTCGTTGTCAACAGAGACAGTTTCTGCCAGACTAACCCTGACAAGACAAAAATGAAGGGAATAGGAAGAAGATAAAGCTGTGATGCTGCTCCTGACTGTCTGTCATAACTGAGATAGATGCAAACACTGCTAAGTCTCTATAGAACAATTAGGGCAACTAAATATCAATGCAGGATCTAATGTCCGATTTTGAGTCTAACTGAAAAAAATATTGCCATAAAAAGAGAATTGACACACCAACTATCATCATTTCAGGAGAAATTAGGCATGAAATTGGCTCCTTTTTTCCCAGTAGAGAGGGGAGGACTGAAAAGAATACAGCAGTGATGTTACGAAATAAAAGAGAGTGCTAAATTTATGGTCACTAGCAGACTCACACCATGAGTTGTTATATTTTTTTATTATCCATCATAAAAACCTCACGGATTAAGTTACTGAGAGTCAACAAGGCGGCCTTTGACTGAGATTCCCTCCTGGTATCTCTTTGACGTGTGTCTGGCTCATAGCTGAGGGTCCACTAGAAGACAGCTAGAGATAAGATGTATTTCTGACTTTTCAACCGCTGTCTTTGCCACCCCCACCCGCCTCAAGACTGCCGACACTTCCTGATCTCAGGTCAGCTTATCACGCCGAGCTACTGCATCATATGTCACCCATAGATACACACAGAGAACTGGTCTGAAAATATTGTTCACCTTCACTGTATCTGAATAGAAGAATAAACTCTGAATGTTTGAGGGAGATTCTAACCCTAAATAACCATTTCTATCATATTTGTTTGACACCTTTTTGAGAACCCTCATTAGCACTATCAAAACTGTCCTCCAAAACACTTGTATTTAACTTGGTAAACATTTCCTGCTAAAATCACTTTTGGCGGGAAAGTTGATCTAGTTTTCAAAACTTTATGCTGAGAATAACACATCGATTGTTACTCATTTTTTATGACTACAACAATGTTTCCCTGCTTATTTGCGTTTCTTTATTTGGGGTTTCACGTATTTTAAAAACTTTTTTCTGGTTTGCCACTGAAATTTCAACAACTCAAGACACTCGTATGAAACTTTTGAATCCAAAAGGTGCTGCGGTTTATGTTGAGCAATACTCCAATGTTCTTTAATGAATGTTTTACAAATCATGATCAGAAGT
>NC_050514.1:10738670-10779621 GCF_002922805.2 Oryzias melastigma
TCTTGGATGTCTCAATCCTTGACTTCCGCAAATAAGAGGGGAATACTGTACTTGTTGTATTGAAAGAATACAAATGCTGACAACAATTAATGATTTATAGTACTGTTACACCATGTTAAATGTGTGAATCAAATTTGTAAAATAAGGTGCTAGACACCACACTTTTGTCAATACACTTGCATTTTAAAAAATATTGTTTTGAGCAAAGACGTAACAAATTAGCCAACAGATCATAATGGATACCATGTATATCTCAAATTATTTTGCTACTTTTTTGTAGATTTATCCAAAGATTTTTTTTTTTAAACATCTTAATTTCTGCCATTTTTTTCGTGTGTTGGTCTTTACAAGGTTAAAGAATGAAAAATTGCTGCAGTATTATTGAGAGTGTATCGTCAAAGGATGCAAAATAACTCACAAAAAAAGGAAAAATTAAAATGAATAATATTTTGTACTATTCTAAAATAGTGCATGTGACTCAATGCATAATTATTGCTTTTCAAATTCTCCAAGCAATTAGGAATTACATTGTTCTGAATAATGAATTACCTTACGTTCATAAATCCTGAGAATTAATCACCAAATATCCTGCCACAGAATTATAATTTCAGGGATTAAATAGGTTTTCCGGCACCATCAGCCACTAAGGAAAACAAAGCCTAATACGGATAACAACAAAGAGTGATGGTGTACAATGCAGAGAGTATTGCATCCATTAATAATGAAGCCATCATTTACCAGGTGTCATTAAGCGATTCAGCTGTAGTTTATGCATTTGGTTCAGAATGGTCTGCGTTACCTATTTTCAGCAGCTGCTGTGCTGATTGGGAATGTTGCAGTGCCAGAAGAGAGAAACAATTAATGAGAAAAACTGGTGGCTCATTAACTCTATTGTCTCCCCGTTCCACTCAGAATTCAATTCAAAATCCTCCTGTACACTCTCAAGGGCCGTCACCAGCTCTCCCCTCCATATATGTCTGATCTTCTTCACATTTCAACCTCTGCCGAGCTCTCAGATCCTCGTCCACCATCCACCTCACTGTGGCTCTGTCTACCTCAGCATCACGGGGTGCAAGGCTTACTCTGGAATTCAGTCCTTTCTGAAATATTGGTTCACTCCTTTTCTTTGAATCCCATTTCAGAAAAAAAAGCTTTCAGTAAATTAAGCCTTGACCCTTTCAAGCTGTTTTTACTATTCCTCTATTTTTCAAATGTTAATAGTTTATTTTGTATTGTTTGTATCTGTTGTCTACATGTCTACATTGTCCTTGGGTGTTTTAAAAGGCACTTTTTTATATTTTAACAAAAATGTATTATTAATAATATTATCATTTAATGAGACAATTATTTTTATTTATCTGCTTCCCCATATTCATTTTAATACAAGCAAGAAATATTTTTTGAAAGAGTATAACTTTTTATTCCAACTTATCTGGTTGCAGATGTGATTAAAAAAATTCAAAATAATTTATTCAAGTAATTGTTTTTCAGTTTTGCATGTCAAACTGCTTTGTCTGCAGAGTCTACATACCAGAGTCTATGTCCCAGAGTCTTGGTACATTCCAGAGTCTGCATCCCAGAGTGTACACTCAGTCTATGTCCCAGAGTCTACATCTCAGTTTATGTCCCCATGTCTTACTCTATGCTCCAGAGTCTTTACCCAGAGTCTAAGTCCTGGGTATACATCTCAGTCTCCATCCAAGAGTCTACATCTCAGTCTACATCCTGGAGTCTACAGTACATCACAGGGTCTAAGACCCAGACTCTTTGTCCCAGAGGTAATTTCCTAGATTTATGTCCCATAGATTCCGTCCCAGAGTCTATATCCTAGAGTCTACATCCCAGACTGTTCTCTTGATCTGTTTTCTTTACCTTGTTTCCTCTAGATTTTTTAAAACCTGTGTCATGAACTTCTGGATTTGTCACTTATTTGGTTGTCTATCACATCAAATTATGACACTTAATGAGTAAATGAATAAGAATAACTTTAATTTGTTGTATTCAAGGTACCTCTTAGCACATCTAAACACACTAAAAATGTTAAAAAGTTTAAACAAAAGAAAACAAAAAAGATATAAAGGTAGTTTCAATTCATTCATTTAGTTTAGTTTTTACTTTTTGGCACACAGCCCTCCACTAAACAAGGTAATACATGTCAAAAGTCACAAGTACAGTACTACAGCAGAGCAAGTACAATCTCAAACGACAACCATGACAAATTCAATCCTGGTATTTGCACCAAAACAGACAAACTCAGTCTGTGAAAATCACAAGTTCCACTATTTCAGAAGCTTGTGGAACCACCTTCAACCACAAACACACATTATTCTACTTTATTTACTTGAAAAAAAGTAAACTGATTTGAAGTTATACATTTTAATTAATGAATTAACTTGACCCCCCATCAATGAGAATGTTAAACAAAACAAACCTCCATGCTTTGTTGTAGTCCCTGTGGAGCTCCTGTAAGCCACACTGAACTACATTTTGAGCTTTTTCAGTTTGACGTGTTATTAGCTTTCGGTCGTGTTCTTGCCAATCACTGCTGTAGCTGTCTTTTCATTGAGAAGTCTCAGGTCTCTGTGATATGACATTCTGAAAGCTGAAATTTGACCTCTTGTCACTGAGAACCTCTCCTGGAATTCAAAGCTCACCTATGAGTTTTAACGTTTCCAAGATCTGTGATGGTTGCCACAATGAGGAAACTCCATTTTTTTAAACTTATTTGCAGATATGCCAACCAGGTTTTTCATTTTTTGCAAGCACTAAATGGTGACTGTCTCTGTTAATCTCTTTTAAGTCCAATTTGTTGGATTTCTACAGCTTTTGTTTGGTTTGAAAGCCCACCACAATACAACATTGCTTCTTTTGCTTTTTATTAGCTGCTGTTGGTAATTGTTCCAATGTCTCTAGTGTAACTGACCTCTGGGTCATTGTTGAGCTTTTATTGATAACTAGTCAATTTAAATGCAGGGAATTCATAGAGAAGTTGGACAATATTAGTAAGTTTTCTTCCTTCACCATCATAGTATTGATTTTTGCCACTTGTTGCTGCTTGCATTAAAATTTCTATTACATTAACATAATATATAATAAACCAAATGATTATTTTTAGCAATGCATTAAATACTTTAAATTTAGAATTAAAAAAAGGAAATCAATGGAAAAATGGGGGAACGGTGAAGCGTCTGGACAGGTTCCAGCAACCCGGTGACCTTAAAAGCAATTGAGTAGATTTAAAAAATGGAAGGGTGGAAATATACCAAATGTTTATATGACCTCTGCTGCTTTCATTCTTTTCATTTTGAAATACTTTTGTTTGACTCATTTGCCCCAAACCCATTCTCTAATTTTTAGCTCATATATAATGCATGCTATCTGAGTGAATTCGGACTAAGTTGAGCTCAGATCCTTGTGGGCAGGACAGTCGGACTGAAAGGAATGGAGAGAGGAGACTGGCACACTCACTGAGAGCCAAACCTTGGCAGCATCACACAAAAAAAGAGGATTATTTGGCTTTTTGAGAAGAAGAAATACTGGTAAGAAGTGTCAAAGCCACAGTTTATGCCCTTCATCTGGCACAGTAAAGAATGCAATACAGTCACTTTTCTTTTTTAAATGTGTTGTGTCTGCTTGAAGTGGCTTAGAAGTGAAAATACCGATTACAGACGTGAAGTGTCTTGCTTGATAATTGCCCTCCTGTTTATTATCTGTCTTGTCTTCTTTCTTTGCAGAAAAAATGTGTGGTGTGATGTTGTCTGAAGAATTATAGCACTGTTTTATCTGAATACCACAAAGCATTTCTTTTAAAGTGGAATTGTTAGGACTGTATATAATTAGAGAAAGGTTAAAGTCACAGACTATTGTACTGAGACAAGGTAAATGTTTTCCAGATCTTAAACTTGATTAGCAAAAGGAATTTCATTTTCAAAAATGTCTTTTACTGTAACTTTCTTGTGTTTTTTTAGAGCTCTCAAAATCTACTTATTGTAATTACCGGTAGTTGAGTTTTTATCTGCACTAGTTTTATTCAGGTCTGCATTGTGTTTATCCAGATCCACACACCTGTTCATTGTCTAAGTCTGATGATTAGCATCACCTGCTGATCGTTACAATTCAAACTATAGGCAGAAACTTTTGCATCTCATTCTTCTTCAGCTTCCACCCAGTTATCTATTTACTAAACCGGGATGCTGGTGCCAAACCAGACAATGAAGGGTTAGGCAGGGTACACCTTGGACTGTCTGTCAGTCCATCGCAGCACCAGATAAACAAACTCACATCTGAGGGACAATTTTCTAGAGTCACCAGTAAAATTATGTAGCATGTTTTTAGACTGTGGAAGGAGGCTGGAGTGCCCTGAGACGACCCACACATGCACAAGAAGAACTTACAAACTCCCCACTGACAGGATTCACACCAGCGGAATCTCGCTGTGAGGCCAGGGTGCCAGCCACTACACCACCAAGCCCTTTCTTTAGCTTTATTTTTGCATTTTAGAAATTGTTATATGTTTCTGTTTTCCAAGGTATAAATTCATGATTCTTACTTGTTCTTGCTTTTGTTTATTAGGTAAATAAATTTACTTCTGTCGGTTTCTCAGAAGTATACATTTTAAATTTTGAGCTCAATTTGTTCTTGATTCAGTTTCTTAGTTTAAATTTTGGTCTACCTTGACTTTTTAAAATAATTTTAAGTAGTGTGTCTTCCCTTAGATGTACTTTACGTAAGTGTAATGTGAACTTTAAAATAAATAGTTTTTGGTTTAATTTTAAATATCAACTTTGTTACAATATTGCTATGAGTTGCTTTATGTGTACAGGTAAAACAAGATTCAAGAGGAAATAAAAACAGAATCACACGACTTTTGAGGGATGTATACTTTTCAAAGTTACTTTAGAATTCTCTCTATGTTCTCATTGATCTTGTCACTATTTTTTTATGTTAGGAAGTATCATACATGACTGAGACTCTTAACAAGAGACTGATTGACAGTCTGGGAATTTGGGGGTGTCTCTTCCTAAGAATCATTCGTCTTCCAGGTATTGATCGAGGTTAAAGCTGATGGCGGAACAGCAAGCAGTGTTCCATGGTGCTGACAAGTCCAGACCAGCATCATTATTACAGCACTAAGCATTGGCAGTCAGGCTGTACTCTCCCTGCTCTCACTCCATGATAAACTACTGACAGGACTCTAAGCAGATACGTTTTTCAGCATGCATCAGCTCCAAAAAGAACATCAATTATTCAACTTTACACCGGCCTATTGTAATTACTTTGCATTGATAGGCTGCCAGGCATCTCAACTTTAAGTCAATGAAATAATCAACAAGATGCAGAAGCTGTGCTCGTGCAGCACTGCAGGCTGCTGCTTGATCGGGTTGTCCTTGCAGCCTGCAGGACATTCAGCCACTAAGGAAGGAAAAAAGAGAAGGCTCCAGAACGTTGTTTCTAAAGTGCCCCCTCTTCCTGGATATTTATCACTAATGAACTCCAATCTAATCTGCGACTCACTATGTGTCTTAATGCATTGTGATTAGTAAAAAGTGGGAGTAATCTAAGATGTTCAGAGGGTCAAAGCTAGCTGCTGATGAGCACAGTCCAGTAGAAAACGCAGCAAAACAGACACATTGATAAATCCACACGAGTAATTAGACTTCAGAAATCAAATCCATGTTTTAACTGAACACATCTAATTGTTTACATGTTCAGCAGTCTGATCACAAACTAATTAAATGAGACGACAAATGAGAAGTACAGGACACAACATTAGGCCAAAACCAAATTGCTTTCCTCTTTTTTTCTATGAAGGAGCCATAGCCACTTAGGGCTGGATATCCCTCCGCCGGTTCAGGCGATCTGCATCATGCTTGTGGCACTCAAGAGAAATCCTTAGGGTAAGGACTTTTGGTTTTTGCATGACTTTTTAAAGTCATAAAACCAATATTATAGCTAGGTGCTAACATACATTACTGGCAACTATTGATGACATCATCAAGTGGTAGTAACATCCGAATTTGAAGACACCATTTTTTTTCCATATATTTGGTGAAATAAATGTAGGTATAGGGAGAAGCTGTAGGGAAACAATTTGCATTCAGCCTTAGGCAAACAAGCAGAAACCCCCAAAAGATAAGATAATGTTGTTTTGTTTTCATTAGCATGATTGAGATGCTACAATCTCTACTTCAAAAAAACCTTGAGCCTTGAGTGGAAGAGCCCTTTGCAGAATTAGCGTGGTGTGCTGACTCTTTGTAGTCAAAATGCGTTGACTGTATATATATATATATATATATATATATATGGACAGAGGAGGTATGACGTCACCCATGGATAATGCCTTACCTCTGGCTCCAGCAAAAAGAGGCCAATTCATTCGCCATTTTTCCACAATACGGCCACCGCCATTTGGAGCCAGTTGACAGTGATTGGTTCAAGTCGGCATGAGTCTGCGTTTCTGTGGCAACTACTGTTGCTAGCAATGAGCAAACGTGTTCGAAGTCTACACCCCTTCCACTGAAAGTAGACTAGAGAGAATCTTTCAGTCAATCGTTCGAGGTATGGGCCAGTGGAGCCAGCAGGTACTGCCTATTTGGAACACGAGGGGGAAGAAGTCTCTCAGTCCAGTTCTAAATACTAGTTTATAGTCAATGTCTAAAGCACATCTCAGCTAATTGTTGCTCAATTTTTCCCCTCACAATTCCTCGGATGAGCTTACTGCAGATAAACTTAATTGTCTTGCTTTTGAGCCTTTTGTTTATTCAATATATAAAGCTTTCTATTATGTGCACACTACTACAACATCATACACACAAATAGTGCACACACCAGGAGCTTTTGCAGCACTCAGATAATACAACATACTGCTAGATTATCTTTTCTTCACAAGGGGAATTTTAAAAGCATATTGGCTCCGTGCAGGCAGGAAACCTCTGTGTGTTGAAGAGATAAAGAATTTGAACTCCATTTACAATGCAAACTGGACTGGAACAACACAATCTCTTCGTTCTATTGGTCAGTTGGTTGTAGATGAGAATTAAGCTAAGTACTGACTTATTAGAATGATGAATTCATTGATATCATATTGTGACTGTTGTTGCTATTCAATTTGCTTTATATTTTCACTTTATTAGATTGTTGGAGTTTGTTAAATGAGATTATTTATGTATTACTGCAGTATTACTCAGTGCTGGAGATAATCAAGAAGCCACACGATCTATAATCCAGTTTATCTCAATGGCTCCTCACTACTGCACTGAAAATACTTCTAAAACCATCTTGTGACATAAATCTCATACGAATGCATCAACTTTGGCTGCTTTTTGACGTAGATGTCAATAGAATGAATGTTAAGCAAGTATGGCTGGATTGTGCAGTCTGGCTGACGCAGTTCGTTGTGTTGCCCTGACAGATTGTCAGTGTGACCTTGTTTTTCTGCTCCTCAGCAAATGCTGACTGTTGCCATTACATGTCGTTCATCGGTTTAACCCCTCCACCACTCGCCTCGCTCTTCTTGCTCCTCCTTGTTTTCGCCATCAAGCATGTTCAATAAAAACAGGGTTGCAGCAGACGCAGAAAAAAAACAAACATCTTGACCTTTATCCTGTCATAAGTTCCTAGTGTGGGTAGTGCCAAAGTATTGGCATCAATATTTTCCTCTCGTAATTTATTGCCTTTAGCATTTATGGAGAGGCCCTAGTTGAAGATTAGAGCACAGGCACACATAACACATGTAAGCAAGCAGAACACAGGGTATTTTAAAATGCTAATTTGGACACATAGGGAGGCAGTAAATCCAGTCCTCATTGTGTATTCTGCAGGTTGGCTGTGTTGTGCAGCCGTGAGCCCTTTATTCTATCGAGCTGCCATCCATCCTGGATATGGCATTGAGCAGGCACGTAGAGGAAGCTCCCAAAGGAACAGTAAACTCCCTGAGACTCACTGTGGCTGTGTGCACGCACAGAAACAGTGTGTGGTGACAAAACTCGTAAGAACTGAGATGACCTGATATAGCTCTCCAGAGGGTCGTTTGCTATCTGTAGAGGAATGCCAAAAAAATCCCTTAAGAAAGCTTGCTGTCTGAACAGATTTATATTTTTGAAGGTACTTGTGTTAGAGCATGTCGTTGTGAACATAAATTCACGATGGTACATGTTTTTAAAAAGTTTTCTCAAAATTTCCAATCACGAAAAAAGTGTGAGAGCTGATGAAATAAAGAAGTGGAAAATAATTTGTAAAAATTTGCATTGGGTTTGGTAAAATTTTTTGACTGCAATACCTGTTGAGGAGATTTAAGTTTTTTTGTGTTACCACTTAGTGTCATTTAAACTAAGATATTTCTAATGCTGCATTCACACTAAATTTTGCTCTGCTTTGTTGCACGTCAAATTTGCTGCAAGACAAAAGTTTGGTCATAAACCATGACACCACTGACACAAAGTCGCATGAGGGACGCCACTGTTAAAGGTTTTTAGCCTCATTGCTTCATTTTGCAAGTTATGAGATAGTAGTTTGATTTTATTTATTTATTTTTTTGGAGAGCTCTAAAACCGATAAGCACATTGCCATGTCTGGATTTATGTGATCATTTAGAGATTCTCCCAGTAGGGTGATGTTCACTATCGAGTGCAGGAGCTGCGTCTGGGTGATGGCTACTTCCAGCACTACTTCTGTCACTCTGGGGCTCAGTTTGATGACTGGTCCTGCATTATTCTCGGAAAAGGAAAAAAATAACATAAAAGTTGAGGACCTTTTTTTTTTTATTGTCTCGAAACAAATGTGACAAATATCCTAAAGCTTGGCAGGAGCACAAACATAAACCTTTCCTCCATGTTGGTTTTGGATCCTACCTGGTGTTCACATCATCAACAAGTCACTACCAAAGATGAGTTACTGATTGGTTTACAGTACAGATATTCAAAGTTTCAATATTTGAACACTGGAAACATTGTGCCGTGAGGCAAAAATTGTGACAGATATAAGAATTTCTGATACTCCATGCTAACATGCTACCCAAAACGCAGCGCTGTGACCAACACAAAGCATGGTGCAGGACATCTTACCAGGTGTGTGCATTGACTTAACAGTAAAACTGGATACCCCAGACACAAAAATCAAGTTTGGTATTAACATAGCTTGTTTGGTCATTATTAGCAGCTACCTCTGAGCTTTCAAGTAATTACTGCATAAACAATGCAGCCTTCAAAGGCCAAGAAGTCAATGAAATATGGCTTTGGTTTTGAAACCTTCAATCAACTGGAAAATTACCATGATAATGAACTTACCATGAAATATATTGTATTCGTCAAGAGATGCTGTTGACAGCTCGGGATTCCATTGGATGTGATCATTGACATGTATTATTTACTGGACATATCAACGTGTTGATGTCACTCATAGAAAATGCCTTATCTCAGTCCCTCACGAAATGAGGCTAAAGCCCGTCGTCGTGGATTCCTGTTTGTTTATTTTGTAACCTGTAAGAGTGATTGAAGAAGTTCATTTACAATTGGTGACAGTAGTTCCTCTAAAAACGTGACTCAGACCAATTCAGACCAAAGTCCACACCCCTTCTACTGAAAATGCCTTAGGAGAAGCTGTCAATTAAACATCTGAGGTGGAGCCAGCGGGCACCACATGCTTTTACTGAGGCATCTGATTGGTCAGTTTATAACTTGAATAATTTGCAATAAAGAAAAAACATATTTAAAAAAAATAGGATTAGAAATATGTTAAGAAAAATATATCAGAGCAAGAATGGTTATTCTAACAAATAAAATGACTAAATAACTGTCTATTTCTCAATGGAAGTTCACAGGATTTTGGCTTCCTGAAACCAATGGGTACTTCCTATTTGGACCACGAGAGGGGAGGAATTGAGCTTTCCATTATTTTCCACGGTCTATGGGGACTATAGATAATCACCAGGTCTAACATGCATGAGAGTATATCTGGGGTCATTTTTATAAAAAAAAACACTTAAACATTTAAAATGCACTTCAATGTCTTTGTATGTGTCTTTGCCAATAAATGTGTTTTTACCTATTTAGTTTGGTTAATACCTCTTGACACAAAGATTGTCTAGTTTTGTGAGTATGAAGCATCCAAACATACACACATTTATGTGTCAAATCTTTATTCTTTTTACGTTGTTTTGGTTGTATAAGAATATTTTTAAATACATGAATATTGCTTCCTCCTTCATATGCTCACTGAGCAATAATGAGGCTGTTCTTGTGCCGAGGAGCATAAGGAACGCACATATCTAGAGAGCAGACGATGGGCAAAGGTGGACTGTGACAGAGCTGCACAAAGGTCATCTGTGATTCCTGGCCTTGGTAAATTATCACGCTGAGCTATAGGTCTTGTCCTCCTCCACCAATCTGCACTTGTTATGATGCCAGACCCTGTCTCTGCCATCTCTCCATATGTTCTTTATTCAGGTTCCACAAATGCTCTTTTCAGCCATGCTCAGTAGTCCTTCCACATTTCCAGCTTTACCACTCTGTTAGTGTGCTTCCTCAGCCTCTTTATCCATAGTTGTAAATCTCACATGGCTATTATGTGGGGGGGTCTGATTAAAATGTACTTTCAAAGTAAGAAAAAACAAGTTTCATCACTTCGAGTAAACAAACTAAATACTTGGAAACATTTATCTCAGTTCCATATATTATGCCTTTGAATTTGGGACAACTTTTCTAGAAGAGGGCACAAAAAGTATTTTTTCTCAAGGTGAAGCTTCCCTAAAATGCTCATTCACTGTCGAGAGAAACATGTTCTGGCATACAAAAATGATCAAATCTCCCAAAAAAAAACACATCTCTGAGTTCAGACTAAGTCTCCTCTATTAATATAGAATCAGCTGTTACTAAAAAGAGAATACAATGTACTTATAGGAGAATTATAAACAACATTTTACAGAACTCTTACATGTGAATGACACAAAGCCATGATTGTTCAGGCAATATCTATTGTGTCGCTGCCTGCTGGTACTTAATACTGACATGGAGTGACTGGCAAAAATCTGACTGAAGGAGCCCTGCTGTCTGTCACCCTGCTGAGGAGGCCTGTGCATGCAACCTGGAGGGTGGCTGAGGAGTCAGAGGAGACAGCCGGACGGAGAGGGAGAGGGAAAATTAAGTTAAACCAAATGGAACATCAGGCGATATCCATCTTCTCCAGGATTTATGAATATGTAAACCAGACAGGTCAAGTAGGCATCAATGACTCTTATTCCACTGGAATTGGAGAAAAGATCAGGGGAGTGCTGAATGGAGAGCTCCTTGATGCTTTCATCCAATAATGCTTGATCTCCCTGCAGCATGGTTTAGGTTTGAGTGTGTACACCTGCGCGATGTGTGTCTTTCTGCAGGTATGTTTCATTTTTTTCAAGTAATTTCTTTAAACAGAAATACTTGAAAGAATTTTTGACGTTTCTTTGGAGAAATTTCCGTTTCTCTCTTTACATGTTCCCCTAAATTTTAATTGGGATGTTGTCAAAGCGGCATCAATGCTGTTTTTGTTGTTCAAAGTAGGACTTTAACCAAACTCTTGGCACAGCAACACAAGTCTACTGATGTTTAACCCTAGAGTACTATCACCGGGTGATTTTCACCCGAGCAAAACTATTTACATGATTTCCAATATATTGCATTTTTCTGAGGGTAAAGTCATACATGCCCAAAGAATGGGTGGACCAAAGACCAAGTCCCCAGTATCATTACTTTTTTCAATTTTTTGTTCTCAAATTCCAAATTTCTCTGTCATTTTTAAGCATGTTTTTGGGATCTTCCTATGGTTATATTGTCCATTCGCTTACATAAAACACAGTTGAAAATAAAAGAAAGCTATTCTAATTTATCATATATTGCCATGTTTTGATGTATTTTTTATGACAAATACTTTTTATTAGGTAAATTACATCGGGTAAAAATGACCCGGCAAAAGTGATGGTGTATCTTTATATGGCAAAAGTTTTCTAGGGTTAAGATGGTATTGAAGGAAGATGATTATCTTTCTTACTTCTTCTTTATTAAATTTTGACCTTCATAAAGAACTCGTTTATAGCTAATTTCTTCTATTTTTGAAAGCTTTCATTGTTTATTTTGCAATGTTTTTTAAGTCTGACATTATCCAATCTTTACTACATCTAATCCCAGGCCACATTTTCTTTAGTACCATCTAGACCAGGAGTGGCCAGGGGGCCATATGTGGTCCGCCAGCTAGAATAAATTCTATTGATAAACCTAATTATTGTCTTATTTTCCCTTGTGAGGAGGATAAGGAATGTTTTTGCATTTTGTGTGTTTTTCATTACTGTTTGAGTAACTGCTTTTTGAACATATGAAGGAGCTTAGAAAAAGCTTGCCAAGATTAAAACATGACCCCGGTGATGACCATGACAATCCTGTCCAGAGTGATCTACCTCCTACAGCCACAGGTGCCTCACGTTCAGCTTCTCGCCAGGTGTCTTCTCCAACATCAGCATTTCTGACACGTGGTGTTCAGGATGAACGGGATGGATATGGTGTGCAACATCTGTCAAGCCAACAGCCTCTTCAATTTCTGCATCCAGGTGAACCCAGAATACCAGAATTCAGGGAAGGCGAGGATCCAGAATATGTCTTTGTGAGACCTGAGCGTATTGCACACACATGGGGGATGGATGGGATCTCAGAGTGGTCACATTATTAGCTGGCAAAGCTCTGGAGGCTTATGCTGGAATGGATGAAGATCAATCTGACTGTTACGATGCTATTAAAGCTGCTGTGTTGATGAAGTTTGATGGCACAGAGGAATACTACAGGCAGCGGTTTGCAGCTTCACTGTGCCAGCAGGGGAGACAGTACGTGAGACATACAACAGGATTAAGGGTCTTTACAAGCGGTGGATGCGCCCCAAGAGCTGCAGCAAAGAGGACATTAGTGAGACAATCATTTTGGAACAGTATCTTCATGTGCTGCCTCCAGATGTTCGAACCTGGATTAAGGAACACAACCCAAGGTCTGGAGAGGTGGCTGCTGACCTGGCAGAGCGCTACTGTGCTGCTCATCGATACCATTCCAGACAAAAGGGGTTTGCTCCAAAACCAAGGTATGGAGGGGACATGCCTCAAAGTGGGACTTGTGTGGACAATGTGAGTGCGGGGAGTGGTAAGAGGCAAATAACACATTCATACAGCAAGCACAATTTTGTGTGTTATTATTGCCAACAATAAAAGGCTGCTCTGTGCCCCTTGCAAAAACCAAAGTTTGTTGAGTTTTGTGTTATATCTTCTAATCCCAGAAAAATTATCCAACTGCAAATGATCTTTTTCTAATTGTGTGTTCTGATTGGCTGCAGGAATGTTTACAGAAAGTGTTCCTATTTATATTAGGAAGTGTTTAAAATGGTGTCAGGAGGCCTTCCCTGATTCTTCTGTGACCAAATAAATTCATTTGCCCAGCTACAGCAGTTGGAGATCGACTGTTTTCTTTGGTTTGCCTGATTTCTCTCTACTTCTGCTTGGTCCACATATAACATCCCTGTATTTCCGATCTCTCCTCATAGATTGTGCAAATGTAGAAACATTGACCTCTGTCCAGAAAGTTATTCAGCATTCATGTGCTCTTTTTTAAGATTTGTTGTTTTTCTGAAGTTCTTGTGATATCTGAGTCAGAAAGGCATTTTTCTGGAAATTCCAACAGCACATAAATGCAGCATTTGTTTAAGTTTGTGTTTTTCTCTGAAGGACATCATCCCATTGGTGCAGTTGACACTAAAATGAGAAAAAAGTCACAGTTTGAAATAAAAACTCAATTTTTTTTTTTAAATTGAAATTAGCATGCTTTTTCCAAACCACTTATTTCTTTCTCTAATGAGGCAAAACACGCCATGCATCTGCTACTGGTCAGGCCTTTCATCAAGTTTTAGAACCCTTTGTTGCTCACAAATCATTTAGTCTACCTGATTCTGATCTAGAGCTAAGTTAATATGATTTTAATGGATTTGGAGGCATTTCCACCATGGGGCATGGGACTTCCTGTTTTTTTACCTCCTGTACCTGCAATTCCAACCAAGCCAAGTTGAGGCAGAGGAAATTTGTAATTATTGATGGAGGAACCAGAGGCCTGGGCTCTACTGTGTTGTTGGAAAGACCAGAAGAACATTTTGTTTGTTCTGCTACAATGATTTAGCTTATTTAAGGTGGTACTCAAATGATAAATGGTACATAGTATTTACTTATTTAGTGGTTTTATAGCTTATTTGAAGACTCAAATTGTCTAACAGTCACAGTACCTTCTACCCACGCACACATATTCACACACTGATGGCAGCTCTGCTGCCTTACACTATAGCATGAAAATTCAACCACCAGGAGCAATGTGGCGGGCAAGGCAGGAACTGAACCTGCCATCTTCCAAATAAAGATTGACTGTTCTACCTCTATCTCACAAGTGTAATAGAAAATGTGAACCGAATAATACCGGGATGAGTGGACTGGGGTGAGCAACTCATCTCCAGGGGAAAACAAATTTGCACCACTGCCAAATGACCCATGCCCAGGGCGACACCACTTCTGCATACAACACTGCTAGTCCTCTTACTTTCTTTTAATTGTCTGTACACTCATTTACTCTATAATCAAGGGATGCTTAGCACCTCAGACTGTCTCAGTTAAACACTTAAACACTGTATTTCCAATATTATCGTTCTGTTTTCAGGCTCATTCATCATTTGGAACACATTCTCTGCAATAACTACTTATATCTAATCATTTATCCCTCTTTTTTATTCTACCTGGCATCTGAAATACCTTCTTTTTACGCCTGGCAGAGATTCAAGGTCTACCTGCACTTACTCTGAGTACTAAGGTTGCAATAATGCTTCTTTGTGTATAAACATGTCTGTTGGTATCTTAGCACATCATAAATTAAAAAAAAAAAAAAGGGAAATAATCTTCTAATTTGAACAGAAATAACTCAATGGGAACAATTCTCCCAAACATGAGCCCTTTTTACACAAACAACTATAGCTGACACTTGACCTGCTTTCTGAACACAAGAAATACATGCAGAAAAGGCAAGACATGCATGCCCACAAGATTTCTTTTAGGTTATTTTTAGATGGCAAAAGGGATTTTCACTTTAGTTCACTAATACACAGTTTTTAGAAAAAACAAACCTTAACATTTTCTGTCTTCAATCAGCATAACACTTTGTGGTGTTATATTATGTACAACCCATATGTCAAACAATTCATGGAATAAAAAAAGCAAAGTATTTTAAAGAAGTATAAGGTATTTTATTTTTGTAATCAACATAACCTACAGGACAAGATTCAGTTGCTCATGTGGATTTAAAGAAGGGACAATAACAAAAATCAGGTGTCTTCAGGGTTTCCAGTGAACTGGATCAACCTGCATAGACTGATTGTTCACGCTGTTGCTGTTGTAATTGTATCAGCTGTCTGAACAGCTGGCGATTGTGTTTTACTGAGCTCATGTCACACAAACTACAATGGGGTGTTATTCAATATAAATGTCATACCTTAAACATGTTGGATTGAATTGAAATTGTCTATGAAACAATATTTAAAGTAGGCTTTCTTTTTTTTTGCTCAGCAACAGATGAACAGCGTGTCTTGCCTTCCTATGATTACAATGTTGTAAAGAAGAGGGAACCATGGATCAGGGAGGAACAACAAACATGAAACGAATATCTGAAGTGTAAACAGAACTAGAGAAAACCCACCAACGCAGAACACCCAGAAGCATCTCCCTAAATAGAGACCCAATAATGACTAAGCTCAGATAGCTGTAACAGACAGGTGAACTGAAGAAAGGGGCGGGGTCCATCTGGGAGGAGCTACAACCGACCTGTATGGAAACCAGAAGAAAAACAAGGACACAAGACTCAAACTATGACACACAAATATATTCTTTTACACTGAGTTTTGTATCAGTTCAACCCTTTGAAACTAACATTTACCAGTTTTTGAAATAATACTTATCATTGTACTTAAATGTGACTTTGAAGTTTGTTTCCAAAACAACATGAAAAAAGTGCACACTAGTGTGAAGGTAGCACAGGGTCCATCTCCTTTTCTCTTTTATGAATGAGCCAATCCACGTTACCTTTTACTTTCAGGAAGTTGTCAATGTTAGGAACAAAAAAATCTTCCCTGATGACACTAGAAAGCAGCAGCCAGTGTGCTTTCAATCTAATAAGTGAGACACTGGGAAGGTTTAAACCTCTTAATGAAGAGGTGCCTCATTGATTACCAAATGGCATTTTAAAGGTGCTAGAGGAATAGAAGAGGTGCTGCTTAAGCCACTTGTGATCCAGATAGCTCAAGCAGATTGACTGGCAGTGTTTTTAAAACTTCAAATTTGAATAAAGATATAGTTTAAGGCCGAACAGATGGTTTATTATAGGGGTGTAACGATACTCAACTTAATCGATGAATCGATTGGAACTCAAGTTGGTAATCTAATCCAATTCGCCTCTGTGAATAGCTGCAAACCAGCCAAATGCAGCATCACAGGCAGCGACCCGCCTCACCAAAGCTAGGCAACGGCGCAGGTGCCCATCCAGAACTGCAGCAGCCGAACAGCAGCCGACCCACCAAGGCAGGACCCAAATGAGTTTTTACATCAAACCTACAAGCTTTTTCAAAAAGCATTTCTGCTCCTAATTCACCACAATCTGAAAACAAAAGCACTCAGAGATTTAATTTTAAACTTAATTTTCTCTATATAAAATCAGTGGCAGCCTTGGTGCAGCGGTAGGGCGGTCCAGATTGCAGGTTTGAATACCACCTTGCCCACCCATGTGTCTAAGTGCCCTTGGGCAAGACACTGAACCCGACCTTGGAGGATGCGGAAGGTGCAGCGAAGTGTGTGAACGTGTCTGTGTAAAGCCCTGTGGGCCTTCGAGGAAGGTAAAAAAAATGCTATATATGTATATGTCATTTATATACGAGTGTCTTCCATCATAAAAAAAATGCTACAAGAACATGTAAAAATAAACAAATTTGATTGAAGTGGGGCTTTAAACTAACTGTTCCGAATAATTCTTCCCATACAACAGTTCATTTTGTCTAAGTTAGCCATTTAAAAGAGATTTCTGCATTTTTAATTTTACATTCTTTTAAAATGTATCCTTGGCAATTGTAGTAAAACTCTCCCTTTAGATATTTTGAATTTAATATCTCATCAAGCTAATGGAAATGGTCTTTTTAGTGGAATGGCCTTTGAGCCCTCGATTCTCTCCAACAAGATTGTTGCCTCAAGATAATAATTGGAGGATGAGTGGCTCCCTTGTAAAAGTTAGCTCACTATAAGCCACATCAGCTTTAAGACTGTGACATCTGCAGACTTTTTTTTCATGCCCGAGGAGGTCAAAATACACATTTCATTATTTCGCTCTCATCCTTTAATCCTCCTCTACCTGACGTACACGCCGGGCTGAAGGGTTGTGTGTCTCCGTGCACGGCTGGTCAGTGGGAGTTCTCGTGTCATCCTCACGCCCAGCATTACTCCACTGTGGCGTCGCCTTTATGTGCCTTTGTGCGTGCGGGTTCCCCGCGGAGGGGGAAACAGAGCGCTTGAAGACAGAAAATGGAGAACAGAGGACAGACAGATAAGGAGAGATGTGCTGGAAAGTGGGGAAGCACACAATGTGCACACTTTTCGCAACACTGTCATCTTAATCCCTTGTCAGAGACTGAGCCTGGGTTTATAGCTGGATTACAGCTCAAGACCAATTATTACCTGTGAGACTGAAGAAGAATGGCAGAGTCAGACACTGAATTGGCGACATGAACAGAATGTGACAAGCACAGGGTAACGTGAGCCATAACAGGTCAGCATTTGGTCAAAATAGTGGTGAGCTGGCAGCATGTCAGGGAACACGAGCTGAGGGAGCAAGTTCAAGAGCTCGCTCCATCATACATGTCAATGGCTACCAATACCAGAAGAGTACTGTGTTGATCCTTGCGTTTAGCTCAGTTTGTGCATAACAACCCCTCAGATGATCTTGTTAGTCGTGCAAATGATTTTAATACTGTGTCGTGGGTTTACCTCTGAAAGCTCATGAAGCCCAAATTGGATTGTAAGAAGTTTTATGGAGCCTAGTCGGCAGCGAGGAAGTAGTTGTCGCAGGGAGCCTCTTTAAAATTCTAGTGTTCCATCTGCCTCGACTCAAGGGTAATGTATGCAGAATCATGGCCAGCCTGGACAAATGCATATAGCGGGGTCATGTCAACGGCAGCATATCCAACAGCACATTAGGGGACTCTGTCAGACTGCGGCACCATCATTCCCTGAGCGTATTCATCCGTTGTTTCAAGCGCCTCGATCGAACCATCAGCTAATCGCCACTAATCGAGTCATCAGGAATTTGCATGCCCTTATTAAGAAATAAGAAGTCATAAAACCCAAAGAAATGGCCACAAAACAGGTTTCTCGTAATGATCTTGTTTTTAGTTTTGTGTTTGGTAATCAGTCCGGTTCCTCAAGGAAGCAAACAAATCAATGAGGTGGCGCCAAGACTTAATGTGTGCAAATCAGCTAAGAAGTGACAATAGCATGAAGTAGGAGGAGAGCGGTCCAGCAAAATATGTAATGTTTCTGCATCAATCTTCATGATTTTTTAGTTAATTATGTAGTGATCGGGTTTGTTTTAGGGTGTGTGTGTTATGACAAGAAGCACACAACACTCTAAAAAGTGCAGACACATACATTAAACTCATGGTTCTTAATACACATCCTGTAATTTGTTGTGATTGATTCTATTTTTTTCATTTTCCTATTACTGATTAGCTCATTCCTCACAAACCTTGCTCCAGGATACGAGTTTTTCTGAAAGAATGGGACACGTGCTGCATTTGGACTGAGATCAGAACATTGATTAACTCATTCTTGGATCTCTGAAACATTTTTGGAGAATTGGTTGAAACTTAAAATCTCAAGTGTTTTGTTTTTAATTTGAGGTATTGTTTGGGTTGTTAGCAACCACAAAACACAATATTGTTAAGATAAATGTTGATTTGTTTCTGGAAAGATGACAGAACTCTGCTTCATGGTTAGATGGTCCGTTGGATATTGCAGGATCAACACAAAGTCAACATTCTGCCTCCTTATTTGCCCTTTGTTTCAGGTCTTGCTTCTTCATCATACAGCAAATTAGTATCTACGTCCAGCCTATAAATCCACTTTCTTGTCACTGTCAGACATGTTGTGCTGCTCATGCAACAACAGACGTGTGTGGGCGCAGTTGCACTGGTGTGGAGAAAATCAATTAACTTTATGGAGGGTAAGTAAAAAATAGAAGTAGGAAAAATTGTAAAATTAGAAATGTGTCAAGAGAACGTCATTTCAGGAGAATAGTGACTGATGGACGAGTTTTCCAGAATGTAAGAAACAAAGTAAAAACCTGATGATAGCTGAACTTAAATTTGATTAATTTAAGCACCAACTAAGGATGTCAGGAAAAATAAAGTTACCAGACAGAAAATCTGAGCTGAAAAAACTAAATCCTTTGATTTAAATGCACAAAGGATCATGAACAAACAGAAGGCAACTGTAATGATTACTAACTCAACTCTATAAACTAGAAAATAATTCACGGCAGTGCAGTGCTTACAGAATGAACGTAAATTAGCAGATTCTGAGAAAAAGCAGCTTTGTTAGTTATGTGTTGCATATTGGTGCAGAGCCACTATAAAAAGAAAAGTCAATTTTTTCAATAAATCAGCTGATTCACGTTGATCACATAAATGGTCGAGGAGTTTGAGTATATCAAAGAGCGTCTATTAACTACGTGTCACTGGTGGCAACTGAGGTGTTAAATAGTTAAACACGACTAACGACCAAGAAATTAAAATATGGTGGCTATTGATCTTCACAAAACATCCTGTAACTATAAACACCAATGATTGGATAAACAGCTGATAACCAGGATTAAAACGTGGAGGTCATCTTTACACATTATTTTGACTTTCAAAGACACACTGGTTAAAATAAGGACATGGTGACAAAAAACCTATAGACCTAATGACATTATGAAGTATGATTGAGTATTAGGGTCACCAAAAAAACTGTAATGTTACAAGATTTAAAGTCAAAGGCACCAGTAGACCGACCAAGGTCATTTTGGTTGAAATGTCTTGGATTTAAACAGCTAATCTGAATGTTGATTGATAATGTTACAAATGTTTAGAAGCTCCTTTGTTTGGTTTATGGTTTATTAATGTTTTATTCATTGATGGGTGGCTTGTAGGATCTTTGCAGTGACCATTGATGAAGTCATCGATATCCCTGCAGCTGTTCATTTCCAACCATTTATTCCTCCACAAAAGACTCCTCCAAGTCTGAGTGATGCTTCCGCCTAGAGAGGCGCAATTTCCAGCATTTTCAGTGTTGTTATGCAAATGTAACAGAGCATTTTCATTCTTGGTTGTTGTTTTGTGTTGAAACAGGACTTTTCATTCCCCTTGTGTGCGTGACAGTTACATTACATAGGTTGACAAATAGACTTCTAGGTATATGAATGATAAGAACATTCATTGCATATGAAACTCTGCATTACCAACACCAAACCCCGGAAAGCTGACTACACTGATAATTTTAATTAATTTGATTTTGAGCTGGAAAGGTTCAGAATTTCTTTGGTTTCGACACTGATCCAGAAATAAAGCTTCACATGATGCTCAACGTCTTGCATTTTCAAGACAGCTTTATTTTTTTCTCATAAATTTATCCTTTTTTTTCTCGTAAATTTACCAGTTTAAATGACTTTTGAAGTAAAACATTTACGATTTTAAAACATGTAAATTTACAAATGTAGCCTATTGCTTTTAAAGTCATAAATATATCACTGTATTCTTGTAATTTAACAGCTACAACTTTTTTTCTTGTAAGTTTACTGCTTTAAAATTGTAATAAAAAAAGTTTGTAAATTAGCCCTAATACTCCTTACTAATAAAGGAATTAGATAAGATTAAAGCAAAAATTTGACTGTCTTTATTCCACAATTGGGAAATTCCTGAGTTACAACAGCCTTTGTCCAACCTCTTCGCGAGCTCTGTGTCTCATGAGTGGAATAACATTTGCTTCAGAGATTTCTTGTTCTCTCGGCCCACCTCTTCACATTTGCCAAAAGGGAAAGCTGGCATTCTGCAGTGAAAGAGCAGCTCCCCGTGTAGCTCCAATTGAAGCAGTACCTCGCTGGAAGACGCTTCATATATCCTGAAGACTGATGTGGACATGCACAGACATTACTGCTGTCTTTATGACTGCTCTAGAGGTTTTTTTAATTGTTTCTGTTGTGGCAGCTTAGGCAGAAATCTCTATGGATTAACCAAGATAGGCACTGTGATGATATGTATAGTCACTTTGTGTTATCGTAGGTGGCACTATGATGAGGATTAGCCCCACATGGATGAGGAAATTAGAATCTGACCTAGAAGAATATCAATGTTGAGGAAGAGAATTGAAGTGACAGGGATGGAAAAGAGGCAAAAAAAAATCAGCAAGAAAAGATGAGAAGAGAGGGTGGGAAATGTATGGATAAGGAAAAGCAAATGGGAAGTGTAGATGATGCTCATTAAGTAAATGAAAACAAATTGTTGTCGTGACTGTTGCCTTGTGAGAGTCCTTTGCTTCAATTTTAGAAATGCTCACCTCAAACAGTCAACACCTACACAGGCTGCAGCCATCATTCAGCCGAGCATCCCCTTATTAACATTGTTCTCCCCCTGGCAACATCCGCTTTGTCCACTTATGCCTTTGAAAAAAGGAGAAGTTGTGTTCCAGCAGTCTCTGGTAATTCAATTTCAAATCCCTTTGTCGCATCTTTTTGTTTACAGCAATTTAAAAAAAAGAGCTAAGCCTCTTCAGGTGCTTGTTTTTCCAGGCTTGTTGGGTCAGGACCACATTTCCTTAGGTGTTCTGCTTTGTTTGAGTAGGTGTTAAAGTTCACATGAATGCTTGTGCAGTCCACCTGAGGTTATCAAATCGCTTGAAGGTAAGTCCTGGTTTGTGAGAGGAAGGGAAGCTGTCATTGTGCCTTTGTGCACAGCGGAAATCTGAAGAATCACAGTAAAAGAAAACAGAAGTGCTTTGAACTAAGTTGCTTTTATTTTTTATTCCTGCTTATTTTTCCAGTGATTTTCAGGTTATACAGCCACAATAACATTGCAATAAACTGATTGTACCTGCTTATGCACTTTTAATAGGTAAGCAAACTAAACAAATGGAAGTGTCAAACTATTTTCCCATTTTACCACAAATTCACACAAATAATTCAGTCTGAACTCACAAACATTCAGACATCCTCTTTGGTTGTGTTTTTTGTTGGATTAGGTTGACAAGTTTTCTGCAAAAGGATTTGAGATTGTGTTTTCAACAGAAAATGATGAAACTCTGAAAAGTTTTCTTTAAGCTATACCTGTTTTCTGCTGATTAAACTTTCAGGAACAGTAATCAGCAGAGAGCACAGCACACATATAGACACGTTTTTCACAAGAAAATCAAAAAGCAATCACAACATTAAATTCACATGTTGTTGTGGGGTGTTTTTTGGTAACAATGGGTGAGCTGGTCTATAACACATAGTTCAGAGGGATTATTTGCTGTTGTTTCTTTGAGGGAAGTAATTCTGCAGGGAACTTAAGAAGGCCATACCATGAAAATTCTACTTTTTAAGCTTTATTATACCGTTCATTACTCTCTTTAAAGAACCCCAAATCGGTATTTTGATCCGTCCATGTTCTTCACTAGAAATGACCGATGTTGTGCATCAAAATAAATAATGTTTTGTTCTGTTGAAAATGAGTTGAGACTAATTTCTCTATGAAATGGTATTTAAAGTATTAGCATAATGGGTGTTGCAGACTCTGCATTCTGGTTAAATTGTTAGTAATTTGTCAGACTTTGGAGCAGATTTTTAAGTCATGTCACACTCTGCTGCATCAGCTTGCACAAAAATTGAGGATTACATGAAAAACCCATAAAGACTTTCAAAATTTAACCAAATGGGATGGAGTGCCTGCAGTGTGGATTACATTTTGAACAAAAAATTCCTTCCGAAAACCAATCTGAAACCCCAGGGAACGCATTTCAATCTTAGTTAATTGCGGCAGTTTGTAACTGGTTCCAAAGTCAGGAATTTGAAAAGAATTGGTAATTTTCCCCTTAAAAGAATGATCAATTTGTTATGCATTATTACTGCTTAGAGCCTGTAAAATTTGAGCTAAAATAACCTCAAGATTTTAAGTTTGAACATTTTTCTGGAATCCCATCAAAGTTTAGCAAGAATCCAACACATTAAATTCACTTTTCATTTCCACCAATAACAACTTACCCAGTAAAGCTGTCAAAAATATGGCACATTTTTTACACCATTTGGCATATTAAATCCAAATTAATGTTTTCAGTTATTAATTTAGAAGCATTTAAAACAAGTAAGACAAAAGATCAATATTATTGCATTTTATTTGGAAATCTTTTAAAAAATATGTTTTAGTTTCAGTTGTATGAGAGTGCATGTCAGTCAAGGGAATTGAGACGTTTTTTAAATGCTTTTTTCTCATTTTCCATTTAAACCTCTGAACAGAAATCAAATATAAGACAGCCGGGATTTTATATCCTAAAATATAATCAATCTGAAAAGACCTGCTAAAAGAAGGCGGAGCATCATCCAAAACAATGTTTTTCACACAGGAGGAGGTGAAAGAAGTGTACAGATTAACAATAAAGGGCATTTGCAAGGGCAGTAGGTTAGTGTAATGGTTAGCACCCTTGCCTTACAGAGAGAAGGTCCAGCTGGATCCTTTAAGTGTGGAGTTTGCATGGTCTTCTTGTATATTTGTGGGTTTTCTCTGGGGACTCCACCCACAGCCCCAAAACACGCTTCATTGGTTCATTGGTTGCTCTAATTGTCTCTAGGAGTAAATAGGAGTATGTGTCTTGATGTGACAGCCTGGCAACCTGTGCAGGGTGTACCCTGCATTCACCCAGCAGTAACTGGGAGGGGCTGCAGCATCCTGAAAGGGTGGATGGATGGATGGATGGATGAATGAAGCATTTTCAAATGTTTGCAGAAATCCTTGTTGCTAAGACAGAAGGGATTAATAATACATAGTCCAAGAACAATTTGATGTGACTTCTTAAAAGTCAAATTTCTAATTTAATTTGGATGAAAGTTTATAGATTTTTATGGGATATTATCTCAATTTAAAAATATTCATGATTTTTTTTTTTGTTTTTTTATTTGGATATTGCTTCCTATTATTTTTCTTGTCTTAATTTTCACAACACAACAAGCCCCAGTTCGTACGGTTTTGACGTAGGTCAAATAGTGAAAACTTGAGTACATGTGCTTTAGACTTGTTTTTTTTTCTGGTTAAAAATACAATTGTTTGTCAAATATGTGCACATTTTTCCTGGGCAAATTTAACAAAAAAAAAAAACAGGATCCCATGCTGTGTCTGCAGTACGGCAACAGATTTCAGCATGTTGTGGGTTGTCATGACGACCACCTCCTGAATCTGTGACTGTCTGGAAAGAGCAGATCTGAAGTTCCCACCAGTCACCTATAGTCACCACCATTGACGTAGCATAATCTAAGAGCCATATCACCTCGACCCGACGAGACGACATGGATCCGTGGATGCTCTCACTTCGCACCATCTTCTTTCTTCTTTCCTCTCCCGTCTGACTGATCTCATCCCCAAAGATCAGTCCGCTTGCCAAATAACATCTACGGTACAGAATCCACTCTTTACTTGACCTCATTTGCTTAATAGAAAACTGAGTTTTCTTTTAGAAACTGGTAACCACATTCACCGAGATGGTCAATTCAACTTTAAAATAAGACAAAAACAAAAAAAAAAAAAACAAAGGTAGATCATATGTATCTGGAATTTATCCAGTTAGTTTACCTTTAAATATATTTTATATTTAGAATCAAGAAAGCCTAAAAAATTGGTAAACATAATGCCTCAGAAAAGACAAAACCAAAAAATAGTTCTTTAACACTTTGGAACCAAGAGCCTAAAACTCAGTCTTAGTCTCCTTTTGAATTTACCTCTGTATTTTCAATTTGAAAGACTACATGCATGTTTATTTGGTATCATTTTACTCAGTACAACCTGTCCCATGTGACACCACCTTTATTTAGTCATTTTTACATGTTGTATTCACACACTAGATATAAAATTATGCAAAAACAGAAAACTCCGTCTGGAAAAATTTGACTCATTTTAGTGTGGAATTCCCAAAAATGTTTAACGAACATTTTTACAACATAGAATGAAAGTTTTAGCTGTAATTTCATAAAAAAAACAAGAACACATTTAAAAAAAAGAGACAAATGCTACATATATACCCTCTCCATTTATGTGGGCTTGGGACCACCACAGATAGTACACAGATTTGAGACTCTCTGAGGCTAGATTATATATATGGGGTTTTTTTTAATTGTTTTTTTTTTTTACAAGTAAGCAGAAAATACAAAACTATTACAGTCGTTACAAATATTTTTGTGAATACACGGCAATAAAGCAGAATACAGTCATTTAATTAATTACTAGAGGTAGACCTTAACATCAGTCTTTGTATGGAAGAGGAAACCTGACCAATTTTATTTATTATATGTGGTGGTGGGGGGGTGGATCACCCAGAGAAAATCCCACGCATGCATGGTAAGAAAATGCCAATTTTACCATGCAGCCCATTTTTTGAAGTCCCTACCTCACAAATTTCAGATGTTATTGTGTGTAGGGTGTGTGTTAGTCTCCTGCTCTCTAATGTCAGATTGACAGTCGTTTGCATTATATTTGATGCAGCAAAATCTGAGCAAAAATTTGGTGAAAGAAGACTTCTTGACCTTTTTTCCATTCTTTTGTTTCACTCCTACTTCAACCTCTTCTTCTTTCTCCTCCTTGCTTTTGATGTCTTTGTCAGAAAGTTCCTCTTGGATTTCTGGAAGATATTTCTCCTCTTTTAGTTTTTTCTCTCTCAACTTTTTGGTTTCAGTTGAGAGAGAGAACTGTTCCAGCTCTTTCCTTAATTGAGCATTTTCGCGCTCAAGAGCTTCCACCTTTGTAGCAAGACTCTTGTCCCTGTTGTCCTGGATGAGGTTCTCGTGGGCCTTTTTCAGTTCCTCCAGAACGTCACAGATGTTTGGTTTGGGATTTGTCTACTTATTTACGCGGGACATTTTTTCATCAGTTGTTAGGTGCAAAATAGCCGTGGACACGCACTCTTGCTGTTATGTTTTTCTTGTATTTTAAGTCAAAGACTGAGTTTGTATTTATTTTTTATTTACCAGAATCCACACCCACATACAAAGATAAACCTGACATACCGACTGGATGTAAAGCTTCAAGTGTGGAATACAGTTGTTAAAGCCATCCTCCTGCCTCTGTCGTTCATTCCACCAACCAACTGCCTCATCCAGGCCTTAAAGTCCCACTCCTTTCATCTTTTGATCTATTGTAAAAGAGTTCAAAGTGGTCTTTTAATTATGATTATGCTGTTTCTAGGCAAGATAAAAAAATATTTATTTGTCTGCAAGTGGGTCCATCAAAATGGAGCAAAAGAGGGGGACTTAGCCCACCCTTTTCCGTCTCTATGCCACAACTAAGAACTTTTTCAAACTGTATTTTTTTGTCTGCTATTGATTCCTCCCAATTTGAGAAAAGAAACTCTCAGAAATGCAGTTTTAATTTTAAATAATTTTATAAATGTCCTACATTGTAACAAAAATGCTAAGATTATTTTAAAAACACCAAAAACACAATTTTTATTGAAGTGGACCTTTAAAATCTAACAACTAGAAGAGTTATTTATGAGAAAATACTTTATTTTCTTTGAAATTTCAGAGGATCTAATTTTTACTTTTCCTAACAGAAGATGACTGTAAGAAAGGACAATGAAATATATTTTGGGGAACACTACCTAACTCATGGCTTTTCTGAAATGATTGTAGAAAAATGACATGTGATCATAAAAAGAGATCAACACAATAATAGACTTAATACATCAAAAGGATGCATGTAATAAACAACACAGCTATGATGGTTTTGTCAAAAGGCCCCCATGCTCTGAAAGCATTTTGTCACATAAAATGCATGTAAGTAATTACATCTAATGCACCTTTTTCTATTGTACTCTTTTGACGCCATAAAATTTCTGCTTTATTTATTGGATCATTAAACACCATGACCACACTAGAAGAACACTTCAGTTAAAATAGCTTTAATTTGGAAGCAAAACAAAGAGCTGGTTTCAACTGCTTTGGAGATGAAATGTTACCAATCAGTCTTAATTTACTAATTTTCTTTTGTTCTTTTTGATGGATTTTTTGACTAAGCTACATTAGTGAGTGTTTACAATAAAATGGCCTTCTTTCCCTCTCTGGAGGTGTTTGTACAATCCATCTTTAAGGATTTGTTTAATTCATTTTGGGGTCACAATGTCTGTAAGGTTATTTATTTATTTATTTTTTTACTTTTATTTCTACAGGACTGATGATGCATATGAAATGTTCATACTAAAAGAAAGCAATAGAAGCATTTTTTTCGGGTGGATTCTGTAAAAACCATGTGTTGTGACCACTGTTCTCCAGGCAGTCGTTTGTCAGAGGGCTTTCATCATTCTTTGTGCAACTGCTAATTATCCACTCCGAGTGGGTGTTTAGTAGCTGCAATGCTTCTGTTCCAGTGTCCGACAGGAATATTTTCCACATAAATACACCAAGACACATATCTTGTGGTGTGAGGTGACAAATCACCGGTCTCATCTGTAGCTAAATACAGAAATGACTAAAAAAAAACAAAAACTGTCTATCAAAGTCAGTGAAAACTAAAAAAAAACGTATTTTACATCAAAGCTAAAATAATAACTAAGGTTCTACAGGTAAAAGACAAATAGACACATAGCCCTAAAGAATCCTATAGAATTTTTGATTTATTGCTCACTGATTTATGTATTTACTGACTGAAGACAGAGATAAATATTAGCCAGAAACCATGTTATGCCAAAAACTGCTGGGAAATAAGCAACTATTACGTCCTGTTAACACTGGAGGAGGAGACAAAGAACATCCTGTAACAAGTGATTCATCAAACACCTGAAGCTGACAAGAGATGTGAATAATTAATGAGCACAGTGTTCAAAATATCCAAAATTCCAGCACAAGTTACTTAGAAAAGATGCTTCTTCAGGCTTAGTCCCCCCAACGCTTTCCTGGCGAGTTTGTGTGTTAAATCCAGCAATAAAAACCTCATTTATGGCACAGAAAATGATAAGCCTCCAATTAGTATAACATTAATGCAGGTCATTATTACGGCTGCCAAATTTCTCCAAGTATGAACTGCTTGGCTCTCTGGCTTATGATAAGCGATTTACTGTATAATGCTGGCTGAAGTTGACATGCAGAAGTTTCTGGAGCAGCGGATACTCGAGCAGAGAAGGATTAAATGGCTGTCAAAACTCTCACTTTCATGCAAGTATCCCTCCCGCTTTCATTAAGGGAATAAATCTTCCCTTCAGTCACCGATGGAAGGAGAAAAAAAAACTGGAGGCTGGCTTTGAGAGGGCAGTGTGACACTATATTACAGAGAGGGAAAAATGCTTCAAAGGAAGCAACACGAAGATTCAGACTTTGGCTTTAATAATGGCGGAATTAGGTTAATCCTGCTCGGAGTGAAGATGTGCCAAGTGTTATTTTGGGGTCAACAGAGACTAACAGTGTTGCATTTTGTTAAAGAGGGTAAGCTACTGCAGTTCTTAAAGGCCCAATCCAAATTATTCCCTTCTCCTTACCCTTTCATTTAGCCCTCCAGACAGAGAGTTATGAAAAATCATCTCATATTTCGGACGTCACTTTCATTTGATGATGTAACCAATAACCGCCGGTCTGCTAGCTTTAGCGTGGAGCTTCCAGTGCTAAAATATACATAACAACAGCGATTTTATAACTTTAAAAAGGTCATGCTATAACAAAAAGTCATTACTTACCTTTAAATGTAAACTTCTGTGTTTCAGAGCGCATACGAGAAGAAAAACGTTTCTCAGAGCTACACGGTTAAGCCTCTCGACTTTGTATCCTCCCACTTGTCGGGTCAGATTTAAAAAAGAAATATTCCAGACACATTTACACTGAAAATGTCCCTTCAAATCTTGAGCTAACTTAGTCACTCCGCGTCTTCAACATGGTATCGAGCGAAATGATGCCAGTTTCTCCACAGAATTTTCTGTTTGAGGATTCTTCTTCTCCATCTTCTCCCGAGGTAGGCACTCGTGGTCCAGACCGAAGGAGACCTGTGTCTGAGAAGTAAAATGACGCTAGCATCATAAGCTAATAAAGGCTAACATATTAAGCAAACAATCCAGAGTGAAACATTCATTGTAAATCCCATCACCAGGATGGAGTTTGCTGGATTTGATGCCATTTGCACTTAACCACTGTTGCCCAACATCCAAGTTCACCGGAAAGTTGGGCTAGCCAGTAGATTTTTGAAAACACCTACAAACCATGCTAAAGCTAACACAATAACAACCAACGATTACAGAATCAAGGATGAGCAGGGCCTTTAGACTGGAGCTGCAGAGACTGATGACTTCTGAAATGATGTGGAACTTAACCAGTTGATTAATCACAAAATTCAAGTGTAATACCTCGTTTCAACCTGTAGGGGGCAGAAAACAGATGATTTTAGATTGGAATTGAAGTTTATTTTAAATTGTCAAAAATATGGCAAGTACCAATAAAAAAGCACCTTTAAAGCAACATGTATAGAGGTCCACAGCAAAAAAAAGTGGATTTAGTGTTTGGTTACACTTTAAAAGGATCTACAGCTTTCTGTATTAGATAAAACGTAAATCCACACAAATCCAACACATATGATGTTTTCATGAACAGGAACAAAATGTGTGCTAAACAGCGAAAAGAAAAAAAATATGAATTCTTGCTTTTAGAAACAAAGAAAAAAATGCAGAAAAACCTAGAGAAAAGAAAGTCTTCTTTTAATCCAAAATTCTAGTCATTTTCAAAAGGTCAGCTATTATGCTAGTATTAACACTTTCTTCATAGCTTGGGACCAGCTTTTGTTAGAGCTGAGCTCGTTTTGTCTCTTATTTTCAAGACACAAAGGCATTTCTATTCTAAATCTCTGTCAACTTGAAGGCATTTTGTGTTGTCCCACATTAACCCAGAAAAACTGTGCTTAGTGAAAGCATATGTCAAAGAAATAATCCTGTTGTAGACAGCAGGATACAGCAGATTGTCCCGGATTAATCTCGCATGTGAGATTGAATCCAGTGACATCCCATGTTTACTGTAACTCTGTGATAATCCCTTATCATACCAAGATGGTAATTATATTCCTAACCCGTGACTTCCTTTCTCTTTGTGAGCACTTAAAGAACAAAAGCATAAATCTTCCCTTAAGGTCATTCAATGTCATGTCATCTATAGAGTGGCTAATGCTGGCTGGCAGAAACGTATTAAGGTAAAATGACTTAAAAATGCAAGAAGGCTATTTATCTTTGGCTTTGTTGTTTGTTAAATAGTTTTCTAATGATTATGGATATCTGCCTAATTCCGCACACGCTGGCATAAAATCTACCCCCACAGCTCAGTTGCGCTCCTGTGGTATTTTACCACACTCGGTATTCAAAGCACGTGCATGTTAGATTACCACTTTCCATGCATGCGTATGTGTGTGGATGAGGGTGTGTCCATGACTACTTATGTTATTGAACTGCCTTTTTCATCTGGCCTTATTGGTAATCAAGTGACATGGAGATCTTTCCTGCAAGACGGGCAAAAAAAGACCGACTTCCCTCTAGATTCGGCTGCACACTGTGATTTATGTGACTTATTAGCCGGCCCCCTCTGGCACGGGCCATCATCTGAATTATAACTAAAGCTTAGGCCCAAGTCTAATGAATGGACAGCGAAGGAAAAGTGACCATGTGTTTGGCCGCGGCGTGCTTCCCGTAAACCAGATTACAGGACACATGCCGAGCAGTGCAAATTCAAAAGACGGGAGCGCATGAAACTCTCGTCTGTAGGATTAAACACACTCATACACGGCACTGTAAAACCAGTCTAAGTACTGGGCTGTGCAGCTGTGCAGCTTAGATTGTGAATCTTTATTAACCTTGCCAACCCAACGGCTCACTCGTAATGAGGCCAACATACATGCAACACCAATGGAAACCGAGAACTTTAAGTGTTGTGGAGATCATTTCACATCTTCGAATTGAAGAAAAACACACACTGATAAACAGGCTGCAATAAAACCAAACGACACAAAAAGCCTAAATACCAGTGGCACAAATGAGATTTGTGTTTGGGTCAGTTGTTGGGTACATGTAGCCACAAGCGTTTTTTTGTGCTCATTTCAAGTGTTGTGAAGTAATGGCACATTGTGATATGGCCTCTAGTGTTAATATAACCCAATATAAGCCAGAACACCGACAGCAACTGTTTCATTTATTAGGAAATATCATGGTCTTATATCACATCACATCTGCTCCCTCCAAGGGAATATTTGTATCTAGCTTGTGTTACTGTACATGTGTGTGTCGCTTCCCCTCATGTGCTGAACAGAGAACAGAACGCAGCTTTTACTCCCTGCAGCTTCTAATCCTGCAATTCAATCACAGGAATCAATATACCCCTGGTCAGTTATGGACAATAACAAAGGAGTCCCTTCAGAAGTCAAAGAGTGGGATCCCATGAAGCCATTACCAGTTCAAGGGCAAATGTTGTACGATCAATGAGCTCAGCACATGGAGCCGCCTTCTGAAGAGAAGAGATTTAGGGAAAACCATTTTCTGTCTGTTATGACTGCCACTTAATACCACAATTCAAGACTTTCTCTCTATAGATTTCTTGGTCACTTTTCAAATATTCTTGCACTTCAAATTTTGCTCAAAAGCCTGTAATATTTTGCTCTAATGTGTCAAGCAAGCATTACTGTAGCAGTCAAAAAGGCGCTTTGATAACCAATCGAGGTATGTCTTCTGCTCTGGCAAATTAAATTCCCAGTTGAACGAAACAACAGTGCTGATGTTGGATTTTCAAACATGGATCAATGCCTTCTGACCCTCTTCCTCCTCCCGTTTCCTCCTGCTCTTGCAGTTAGGAAGTGTTGCCTCAGTGTGCTGCACAACCGTTTCCTTTAGTTTGGCTTGCTTTCTTTGATGTCAATTACTTTTTTGTGTTCTGTTTTCAGGTTATTTTCTACTCCTGGTTTCATATGATAGTCATCCACACCTGCCTGCAGGTGACTCAATCATCTTCAGTCTATTTAAGGGTTTGGTTTCTGGTCAGCTGCTTGATCCTTCTTTTAGTTTCTCTGGTTTGTTGTTTTTCTGTGTTTTTCTCCTGATTAAATACATTTTTTTCATGTATCCACACTGATTCTAACAGGATCAATTAGTTGTGGTCATCACATGTCCAGAAAACATGCTTCATGGGTGACTCTAAATAGTTACTAGGTGTGAATGTGAGTGTGTTTAGGTGACAGATGGACCAACCTGTCCAGGGTGTACCTGCCTCCCAGACAAAGATGGTTGGAGAAAAACATGAGAAAAACATTGATAGATATGTTGTGAAGAAATATCTTGTGTTTACCTAGAGATTTGTAAAAATTACAAAAATATGAAGGATGGGGGACTTACAGAATGATCTCAATATTTATTTATTTATTTAAGGATCCCCATTAGTCTTATATTACTTAGGTTCATTCAGCATTTATTAGAGTAATTATGAAATACTTTAGACCTCAGGTCTGCAACCTTCAACACTTAAAGAGCCGTTCCGGTCAATTTCTTGCTGATCATCACACAGTAGGAGCCAAAAAACAAAAGACCCTGCTGTGTTTTTCTCTTATAAATGTAAATAATAAATGTAAATCAAATATTGTTTCTTGGCATAAACAAAATATAAAGTCAAAATATAAAATAGTTTATACACTTTGACATAGGTTCACATGCCCTTTCAAAATAAAAGACACCTTGTGCCGCATGTATGGGATCATTTGTAAAAAAAAGAAACAAAACACATGAGCACAACTTGTGTTACTGTTGTTGATGCATCTCAGTCAGAAAAGTGTAAATAAGAACCAAAAGACCTTTACCATAGTTTTTACAACCATGATACACACTTAAAATCCTTTAATTTTTCAGCAATAGAAAATAAACCTCATAATCTGGAGCACCTTTTGTGTCAATACTGACCTCCATTTGATTTTCTGTCGCACACGGTCCTCCAAAATCTGTCGAAATGTTTTGGGATTGTTGAAGCATTATGGGTAGCCTGGTAGGGTGACATGTTCTTCTCTGTTTGTGAATGAATTTAATAAAGTTTGAGTTATCTGACTGTTTTGATTCTCTTGATAGTCCTTGTAGTCTGATACCTTTAAAAATTAAAAATATTTTTATTTTTCTCCAACCAGAGAGCCACAATGAACGGGTAAAGGAGTCACACGTGGCTCTGGAGCTTCCCCTGTTTTAGACTTTGAAACAGTCAATTAAAAACACTCGACATGACTCAAATAAAAGTGATTTCTAAATATTAGAAAATACATTAATTAAAGAAAATAAAATATTGAATGCTAACATTGTGAGGATATATTTAAGTAAAGCTTATTCATCAGATATAGATGCACTCTGAAATAATTTAGTCTGTACAACAATAAAAGAAGGTACCAGACCGTAGAGGCTAAATATAGTTTTTAAAGGATAGCTTTGCCTCATAAATGTCATTGTGCTTCTTCATGGGGTTTATTGACTTTCTTCACAGTTTGTATAAAGACACAAGAAATAACAGAGTAGGAACAATCTCATCTATTTATACCCAAATAGAAATGATTTTGTTTTCACTTTTTTTGTAGGAGTGTTAATTTAGCACATCCTCATAATTATAGTTATTTTATACACATTTCATTGTATTTGATGGATCTCCAAACGTTCTAAGGCACAGCTAACCACAGGTTTGTGCCTCACCAACTTCTACATGATTTATGTCAGCTTGGGTGCAGTTCTAATTTACTCTACCCATTTTTGTTTTCACTATGTGACTAAAAAGTATGCTGCTGCAAAATGTCGTGCAGATGAAAAGTATCACATTTCAAAAGCTAAATGCTGTTCTCTGGGACACCACAAACACACCATTTCCTAAAAGGCTGAGGAAGCCGAATGGCTGGTTGGGGTCAGCTGTCTGGGGAAAACGCTCTGGCATGTTATTTTTCCACTGCTGTGTCCTCTCTCTGTCCTGCAGCCCAATCAATAAAAGCTTCCACAGGGCCATCTGCATGTGTTTGCGTGTGTTCAACAGTTTAGAACAGGGGGCCACTTGGAGTCACTGTTTTTTTTTTTCAAGAAAATAATTTTATATTTAGTGTACTCCAGCTCTGAAACTGTTGAAAATATAAAACACACAAATAAACCAGAATAACAGGTGGGAAGAAATGATTTCTAAAATTATTTTTTAGATAATGCATATGGTAGATAAGCTATATCTAAATTACAGCTCGTTCAATTTAATGGTGCTTTCCAAACATACAGTTTTAGCACTTTTTTTCTGCTCAGTTTTAGTCATTTCACATTACTTCTGAAAAGCACCTCCACTTGATTGGAGGTTGTCATAGTAACTGCAACAATGCCCTTTTTGTCCTTTTCATATATGACACAAAACACAAACTGTGTGTCAAGCTAGAGGATGGGACACCCGCAAGGTACAGGTTTCAGGATTTAGTCCCACACCTCAGAATAGAAAATTTGTTTTCCACTTTTGAGCCTCCCCTGGGGGTGTGTCAACCGTGAAGTCACACAGTGACCCAGTAGTATCAGGTCAAACCCTTTTGAGGCTGTTGAGCAGGTAAACCTTTATTCTTTAATTAGGACACAGGTGAGGAGGGATCAGACTGAGACAGTATGACCTCCAGACCAGCAGGAGGAACATACAGGAAGCCCTGGAATGGCAACTGTAAGTGTCTGTCATTTGAGCAGGTACTACTACTAAAATTTCATTTTTCAGTGGTTAATAAGAGCAGCTGTTCACAGATCCAGAAGTAAATAAATCCCACAAACAATGGTTGAGAGGGAAAATGAAGCACATGAATGCTGCACCAAAGACAATCCTAACAGAAGGGGCGAGCAGAGTCTATGGTCAAGGTTCAGAAAAGGGTGGATGCACAAAAAATGACAAGCTTACATGAACAAGATGGCCTAAATAACCCAACTGTTGTGTGTCGTCACTGTATGCTGTATGGAAAGCCAGAGGTAAAGGTTACAGCAATTAAGTTGTTTAGATGAAACAAAGTGTGAAGACTCACAACCATGTACCAACGCTAAAGGCTGATCTACACTGGTCCATCTGCAGTTTTGTAGTTCGTTGACCTCAGAAAAACAGGAAACAGGTCCAGATTTTAAAATAAAAACACAGGTAGTACTTTCAAAATAAAACTATAACATTTTATTCAAGGTGACATGCACACGCTATCACGCGGTAACACCCCAGATAACACTGTTGTCTATTTTATTACATGGATGAGGAAAGTTTAATTTTGGAAGTACAAAAAGACATAATCCTTTATGACACAAAATATGTTACAAGGATTCAGTGAGGAAGGAGAGAAGATGGGGCTGATTGCCAAAGTTTTGGATGTTGATGACAAGGGCGGGACAAACCACTCCTCCAGGAGCCAGGACGAGGGGTGACAAACCAGTGACGCAAAGGAGATGATGTAAATTAAAAAACGATACTGAGACAGACTCTCCACGCAAGACAGACCAGTGTAAATTCAGGGTAAGCCTGGTGACTGATATATCTTTGGCATTATAATAGCTGTACTGGGTTATCTGGGATAGCTAAAAGCATTTTCTCCTTTTTTTGGAAAAGGCGGGAGCAGAATTACTTCATTTTCAACAAAGATGGTGAAGTCCCCAAACTTGTAAAAGTGACATCAAATCATCCCTTTAAAAACTAGAAGCTAATCTCACCTCTTTCTCTGTTAAAAGTTTAGACCTCCAAACCAGATTGGAGCAGAGGATGCTGGGACCTTGGAGGAGATTGATCCAGCAGTATAACTGCTGATCAGTTGGGAGCTTTTGATGACTTGCAAAGGTAAAGAAAAGGAAAAACATGAAACCCCTTGAAAGGTCCATTCAAGAAGTAGACCTTTCATCATTATTGAGAAGCAACCTTTTAAAAGTATGCAGCAGCTTACCAACAGTTTAAGATATCAAGATCAGTGAGTAACATTGTAAAGTTTCACTAAACAAGTACTAACAAAAGAAGTCGATAATAAATTCTAAAACAAAATAACATTTAATCATAGAGATGTAAAACTACTGAAGAATTTTGAACTTTTTTAGAAAGCAGCATATATTTGTTTTGATTTTGGTCAAATGTATTTGGCTTCTCTGGACTCTGACATACCTGGAAGAAACATACTCATGCAGGAAAGGAAATTTTGACTTTTTGACAAATGTCTGCTCTCAAGATTATAATGTTTGTATTTTATTGCATTTCTGTCCATATTGATCCAGCACTGCTGGTTGAACTGAAAACTCAACTGAACTGGGTTCTCTGCAAGTTTCACTTTTCCCAATAACTACATTTCTTCCAATGGTTTTATCAATAGATATTCTGTTGACAAAAGTCTGGATATGGGCGTTTCATTCACATAAATGCTGCCACTGATAGACGTGACTTTGTGATGCTACATTCTCTGCCACAGTGAAAAAATAAATAAAAAATAAAAATTCCCAGTGCATAGCTGTGGTTAATATGGTTTCTAGATCTTAAAGCAAAAGTCTAAAAAAACAAAGGTTTTTGTGGGTTCCACCCTCAAAATAGTTCTGTAATTTTGTTGCATTTGAGGTATTTTGTGCTACTGCTTTGCTGAATCTTCATGCTATAGCCGCTGAACGGCTGCTTGTCTTCCCACTTCACACAAACAAACACTTCACTGATTTAAGGTTAGTGTAGGAACAAAAGTGGAGCTTGAATTCCTTGTATTTTGGGCTGTCCAGAGACACCCTCCTCTTATGCAGATATTTAAATCCCAGTCTGGTCTTTGCACGGATGTAAAGACGTCCATAACAAGAGAAAAATAGCCAGTAGAGCATAGGTTGTGATAAAGAAAAAAGGCAAATGTTTGGAAATGTTGCATGACTGACTACCAGTTTTAGCAACAAAAACATACCAGAGAACTTGTAAACAGCTTCATAAAAACCAATAATGAAAGAAAAACGTCCTTGTTTCATTTAGCATTAAAGTTGCGTGGAATAGGGATAAATTTATACTTTCAGTAAACAAAAGCTTTGGGAATTCCACAGCAACTAAAATAAATCCATAAAAGGAAAGGGAGCTTTGTGTACTGAAATACGTTCCAAGACACGACTGCATGCAGGGTTTGAACTTTGCAGCATCCCTGTGTGACCCAGGGTCCCAACAACTAACACATGATCAAAATATGCATCTGCTTACCAAAATGAAATGGATCTATATCAAATATCAAACAGTCTTGAACGAAAATAAAGCCAAAAGACAAAATATGCAGCATAAAATCTAAGAATGGACAGGCTTGGAGGGTGAAACAGCCGTCCACGATGATAGTTTTTATACCAAACTTTGTATTTGAGAATTGCAAAAGCCAGTCTGGTTTCTAATAGCATTTTATACTATTTCATTCACTTTACTGAAAATAAAATAAAAAGGAAACTTAATTATGTGGGTTTTTTTTTACTCATAGAGCTATTCCAGTCTCTTCCTGCACTTCAATTACATTTACATTCATATAATAATTCATTACCATATACCACCCAGTAAATACAAATACATGCAAACAGCCAGTTGTTTGTATTTTTGATTAGGATGGGTTAATAATACTGAAAATACTAGTGCTAGTTTTTTAACTATCAATACTTTGAGGGACATGGTGGGGGTTACCCTTGTGCTCTCTTGAGGGGGCCCAGATGACCCCACCCTTATATTGATCTGTGATCCCTCCCATGACAAAGGTGGACAGGATTTCATGTCTGCCACAGACATCAGTGAAGATAGAAAAATTATCATGATGTCCTTAATTTTAATGTAAATTAACCTAGGAAAGCACAATCTATTGACTATCAGTGTGTTAATAAATACATTTTGAATCTATGAAGTTACTCCTATGGTTTATATAAAGCTAATTGTGTGTTTGCATCTTGATGTATGTTGTAATTTGAAAATCAAAGTTTTTACAATGAAAAAAAACATTAAATTCACAAAGAAGCTGAATATTTTTTGTCAATCCATTAGTAAAAGTGGGTTAAAACAAGTAAATGAAAACAACTTGACAAATATATTACATAGAATTGTATTTTGTATTGTATTTGAATATTGAAAATTCTACTTGAATATTTTAAGACTTTTTTTCTTACAGTTTTATTAACTATAGTAGGTGATTAAAAACACAAAATTCATCTTTTTAAAATGAAATAAACACATGGTGTTACACCCTAATTAGCTAATTAACTCCAAACACCTGCAAAGGCTTCCTGAGCGCCGGTGTTTTTAATTGGCCAGTAAACCAGTCTGACCTGAGCTCAATCGAAAATCTGGGGGTTGATGTCAATCGGAAGATGGGCGACACCAGACCACACAATGCAGACGACCTGAAGGCAGCTGTCAATGCAGATTGGGTTTTAATGCCACAGGGCATTGCTGCTATAATGAATGCAAAAAAGCCCCAATGAAGGGTAAAGTACACGGAAAGGCACATCATTTTAAAAACACAACTGAAGGCACAATTTTTTAATGTTCTGATGTGATATTCTACATTTTTTGAGACACAGAATTGTATTTTATCATATTATGAATATATTATATTATATATATATTATATTATATTATGTTAAACTTTTTCAAAATCCTCTAATATTTTACATTTTTGATTGTTACTGTCAGTCAATAGATTTAGCAGCTTGTTTTAACAGTTAGCAAAACATATTTTACATGTGTTACCACTATGAAATCTCCCCAGGGAAAGCTCAGGGCCAAAATGGAAATCCACGAGCTCATCAACCTTCTTTATTTAAAAAAAGAATGTCCTGATCTGTCTCCTCCAAATGTTGTGGATCCACACAAAAACTGCCATTTTCTGTTTTACCAAAGCAGTTTTATGACATGTACAGACACAACTCATTCATTCATCTTCTGAACCCACTAAAACCTTTTGAGTTACGGGGTTGCTGGAGCCTATCCCAGCTACTGTTGGGGGGTTGCGGGACTCACACTGGACAGATTGCAACCATTCAGCCATTAGCTGTCCTGAACTTAAAAGATACTTAAAAGAAACTTTTTTATTTTTGTGAACAAACTATCAAAGAACAATATTTAAGTTTAAGATTTGTGCTTCTGTTGTTTCATCATTACAAGTTTTATTCAAAGTAGATAGATATCTAAAGAGCTTGTAAATCATGCTAGCAATACCTTCCAAGGCATGTCAAAAGTTAAAATACAACTTTATTAGTTCACATAATGTCATTTCCAGGCAGCTGAAGCATATGAAATGGTCTCCTGTGCGCAAAGGGTATTCCATGTCTACCACAGTTGTTACCCAAATTATTTCTCATCCAGAGGAGATAATTATCCCATGTGCACAGGATTATTTCTCATGCACACCTGTTCAATTTCACCTCTTTTTTTCCTCCTTTTTCTCCATTTACATTTTTGACGCACGTCTGACTTCAGAATGACTCACAAACACGTAGATGAAACTATCTGGTGTTACTAACAAGGAAGTTTTAATATAAAATGTATAAAAAGTTAATTTTTTTAACGCACTACTTTAGAGGAACTTTATCAGAGTAATACACAGCAGTGCTAATTTGACATGCCTTGCACTCGATAAAGCCTGTAAACAAATGTCACTAACAGTATTTTCTATAACCCATCAAACATTTGAAATCATCTCTGTCCTCTTTCTTCTCTAGTTTTCTAAATCAAGGACGTCTCATTGTTCTACAACCCGGGGTCATCTGAGCAGCCGAGTCCCTGAGGCTTTTCTCACCACCTGAGCAGGGAAAAATCGAAAGTCCTGTTCAGCAAGAACAAAAAATGTCAATTTGTCTGTTGATTCAATTTGTGAAAAGCAGTGTGTGAGATAAAGGCAGTGTTATTCATCATGGTTAAGGTAGCCCTTCGTATTGAACTATGTTAATTAGAACTGTGTAGCTAAAACCAATAGGTGTGGGAAGCAAAGTTTCCACAAATAATTTCTACCTATGGATTAATTGATCTAAAGTCAACCAGGCTTTTCAACCAGACTGGACTGAGGTTTACCCAATAAGATTACAGCTTTGTTTATAACTAGTTTGTTTTAGAAAGACGGACTAGAAAATTGGTGTTATTTGTGGTTTTTAAACAAGATCAACATGCAGTTGACAGAGAAAATGTTGACTGCTCACCAACTACAAAAAAAGTAAGTTCAAATAATTAATTTGATTAATTTGAGATTTTATTTCATATTTGTATTCCTACAATAACAGCTTGCACCCTGGTTTCTGAATGCAGCAATGCATGTTTGTGGTGCCTTTATTACACATTTATTACCTGTTCAGGCTGAAGCCAAATTCAATAAAGATTTGAAGACAAGAAGCATACATGTTTTGGGTTTAAACACCTGTTTAGCAAACTGGATTCTAATGTTTAATGGTGAAAACAGTACATGCTAAATATTTCGCACTTTTGCCCTTGAATAAAAATACAATATGAAAATGTGAAAAGTGGGAAGAAGTCAATGCAAATCGATCAAGGAGGAGCGTTCAAAGTAATCTATCAAAGGTAAACTAAACAAAGACTCCACCCACATCAAACATTGAATGAATCCAATTTAATCCAACACATGCTTGATATATATATATATATATATATATATATATATATATATATATATA
>NC_050514.1:10779640-10791753 GCF_002922805.2 Oryzias melastigma
TGTTGGAAACAAGAACACAATGTGACACATCTGTAGTTGTTAAAACTCACCAATTGGTCCTCACATGGTAAAATGACAGAAGATGAAAATATCCAAATGATGAGAGGGCGTTATATCAAAACATAAAAAAGACAAAATAATTCAGATATTGTGTATTTTTGAATTTTTGGGTGTAGAAACAGACACAAACTTATAGATAGAGTGAGCTTCAGAACAAAAGTCAGATTTACTTAGAATTTGTCATAGTTTGGTCTCAAGTATGTAAAGGAGGTTCTCCTTAAAGTAGTTCTGCAAGCTGGAGAGGTTCTGCTGTTTGTTATCGTCATTTTCTTTTGTCATAATCTACATGGTTATTACTTTACTGTTTAACAATTCACCTTTCTTTAGTAACACAATCTACAGTTTTTTTGTTTTTGTTTTGTTTTTTCTGTTATGTCTGCACAGGCTCCTCTGGGATGGACCCAGCTCTCCTACCTGCTGTGTTCCGTGCAGCAGTGCACAGCTGCCTGCATTTAGTTTATTAGTTAGCTTAGTATTTTAGATGTAGCTTAAAAGTCCTCCGTGTCAGTGCGTTGTTTGTGTTTTCTCCTCGGTGCTTTGTTCTTTTTTAGTGCACCCCACTGAGAAAAGTTGTTTTTAGTTTTGATCCTGTTTTAATTTGCTCTGCTTTTGGATCAATCTCCTCTGGTTTGTTTTTCCAGTATTTAGTGTATTACACTTTTCAGTGAGTGGTAAAACAATTCAAGACTTTAAGTCCAGATGTTATGACTAAACTTTAAGACGTCACCTGGATAGATGAGAACCTTTATTAGGATTTCTCCTCACAGTTCGGTGATTCTCAGTCCATTCTTTTTAAGCTGGGATCTTCTTAAACCAGTCAAGTTGACCTCTGACCTGAAGGTTGCAGGTTTTGTTATGCACCTTTTCTGCACATTGCTCCTGGTAGTTACAAGTTAGTGTAGTGGAGCCACAATCAGTGTGTGAATGTTTGTGTACGTGGGTGAATGGAACTTGTAATGGTAAAGCGCATTGGGCCTTAAAGCAAAGTGGAAAAATTCTATAATTTTTCAAAGCTGCAATTTTCCCAATTAACATTTTAAAGACCAAAATATAGATGAGATTCTGGATGTAGTTAAGACCCCAGACTGTACCAATAATGTGTTGAGTGATTTGTTGATGTGATTTGGGATTTTTAAAAAAGTGCTCGTAAAAAGACAGTAAACCAGTCGGAAAAGAGGATCGATGTATTTTTACAGGCAGGGTTGAACATGAAGAAGCAACAAGGATATCTTTAAAAATACACGGCAAAATCAAATATACAGTATCATATTTCTGAACAAGCACAAAAATATTGACTGGGTAAATGTTTGTGTTAAGATGAGATAGACTTGAATCGTTGTGATGTAAAGTAGAAATCTGATATTTGCTATCAGGTTGGTGGAAGAGGAAACCTTGGTTTTCCAAGGTAGGATTCTTCCAGGAAAATTGACTTCCCCCTAGAATAAATTTGCATGACAAATGCTGCTGATACTCAGCAATTTTCAAAGGAGAAGAGCAGCTGAATGAAAGGTGTAATTATGTTTGTAAGCATCAACAGAGATGTGAAAGCACTTGTCCTGCTGTCCCCAGGAAACCGGGTTATGGAGGTACATGTAAACACATTATGTGAAGAGGGCTTAACAAGCACTGATTATTTAATGATCAAATTTGACCAAAAATAAAAGAGGGATAACTATCTTTTTAGTGGACTTTTTACGGCAGACGCTCACATTTTTGTTTTGTGCCTTCCTCTGAAGTTGTAGAGTCTCTTTGCCACCTGAATGTAGGAGCTGTCTCCAAAATCTATTACACGTGATTCCACAAATATAGAAATTCATCTTGTGTATTAAAAAGCCTGTCATGCTTCTTCACAGAGGCTGCTTGATAAATGTTAGCTGGTGTTGGCTCATTTTGATAACCACTTTCAGACGTGCAGTCCTTTCCATTAATCTGCCGTGCACTGAACACGTCAACTTCATGTGCGAATGAGCACCCAGTGCATTTCCAGAAAAGTCAGGGCAGCAATCCTACATCATCTCAGACATAAATCTCTCACCCCATCACTCATTCTTCCACGGGTTGGTCCTGTGATGATCTCAGGTACACTGGGTATTCAAATGTGTGTATAACAACCTTAAATCATGTTGAAAACTGTGTTGGCTAGAGCTGAAGGTAAGAGGACTGGATGGAAATTCAAGCACTACTAGTACTAATACTAGAGATTATTGAATTAATCCTGCTTGTTCTAACATCAATAACAAATGGTAGTAATTACATAGATGGTCAATTTAGCATAGCAACCCCACCATGGATCACATTCATGGGATGGTTTTAGTGAATAATTAATCTGATGTGCAGCACTGTCTCCTGAATGCTAACTAACAGTCATCGCAAATGCCACTGGGGACAGCACGCACTAATTACTCAACATTTCAAACGTTGACTGCAGAATCGTAGTTTTGCCATCTGCATGTTTAGTGCACATCCATTACAACTGGCAAGTGCACATATGCGCTCACGGTGGTTAATGCCAGGGACAGCTGATCGATTTATCATGTGTTTGTTTTGTGGGTAAATGGAGCTCTATGTTATTAAGACAGGTGTGCTCACTCACTACTGCCCCCGCGTCCCCCCAGGCTCTGTTTCCAGTCACCGTCACAGAGAGGCATCAATCATCTCTCATTGCCAGACGCTTCAATGAATATGGAATATTGATGTGGCTGTCACGATGTGGGGCCTGAATATGATCTCTGACACCTATTCGCCTTACTATTTCAGCTACTCCACAGGTAACCGCTGACGCACTGGAAGATGTGATGCCGGAGTATTAAATCAAAATCAACTTATCAAATAAAGGTAGCTGCAAATTCTGTGACAGATACAAGATATAAATATATGTCATAGCTAAAAAACATGTCCGTGATTCTAACTTGTTTACTCGGTGAGGATTGGAAAGTAAAGTGGTTGAATACAAGTGAGGTTAAACGTCTTGTATATTTCTCTTTTGCGTCTGGCTAATTTATACACTGTTAAAATATGTGCTGTCACTTTTCTACAATTAATGAGTGAATAGAAACTTCTCTCTGCAGATTCCTCCTCATTACCTGTGTTGTGTAGTTGGAGCTCACCTAATGCCTACTAAAAATGGAGGGAAGAAAAAAAGTTTCACTGTCACCATAAGGAAATAATTTCACTCTCCTCCTGTCTTTTACTTCCTCTTACCTAGCAGCATTATTATTATTCTTTTCCCGTTCTTCGTGCATGGATTTTACTGCTTCATATATCATTTGAGAATCCATTTATATTTGCTACTTTCAAGACAAAATAAAAAGATGGATTTTTCTTTTTGCAGACATTAACATTTATTTTTTTGCTTCTCCGTAAACTTTTTTTTTTTGCTGGCTTTTAAATTTTGAATTCCTTCCATATTTCCAAACTACAAAAGCTATGAAGTGCTCAAAACTTTTTTTTCTTAAAATGGCAAATATGACATCACTGGTTTCACTCTGTAAAACTATGAACACTTACAAAGAGTTTTTATGAATCAATTGTGTTTCGAACATGACAGCTTATAAAAATGTATAAAAAATAAATGGAAAGGGTCATTCCATGCTTTTCTTTACTCTTTCAGAGTAAATTATACAAATGATTATATATTACCTTTGGAACACTAAAAAAGAAAAAATTTATGAAATAAAAATCATTTTTGTGAACTCTTTTTATACCCGGAAGTAAAACAGCTCGAACTCTGAGAGCTCCGCCTTTCGCTCCTTGAGGGTGCCGCCCATGTCATGATGTCATCCTAGAGCTGTCCTCGTTAGCGTGTCACCCACGAAAAAACATCCACTTTTTTTTTTTTACTGATTAACACACAAGTGCAGCCTAGAAGTTTATCCTCAAAATTTGACACAGACAGAATGGCGATGGCTAATGGGTTCATTTTGCAGTGAAATTTGATCAAAAAATGCAGACAATAACACCAGATGAACATTTTGGGATTTATTCAAATGATGATAACATAGTTCTGATTAACACTGGCTGGGAACATCTCTTTTCTTGTTGAACCATCATTAATCGCCATATCAAAAAATGTTTTTACACCTTATTGTCCTTTGCTCAATAATCCACGTTCAAACCTCCTAATTTGTCACTTGTTTTTCCACCAGGAAATAGTCTGCTTCATTTCTCTACCAGGAGATAGTCTGCTCCCTTTCTGCACTGTCTTCCCAATATCCCCAGTCTACTTGCGCCATTCTTGGATTTGTTCTGGATCCATCTCAAATTGTTGTGTAGATTCCTCACCTGAAGTTTCTTCACAAAGTTTGAAAGCTAAATTGAAAGAGCTTTTCTTGGCCTTCGTTAAACTGGTTCACAACACAGACAGCTGGCTTCTGCATGACTGTGCACAAGCTGGGGGTGGCGAGCTTTCAATGCTAGCTAATCACCGCTGGCTTTCTGGAGAAAGTGTTTGTGTTAGCTTGGGGCCGGAGCAGACTCTTCCTGGTGGGGGCGGTGCTCCACCTTGTGACATCAGAATGGTGAGGACCAGGTCATTTTCATGGGTGTGAGAGGGGCTGCTGCAGAGAGTGCAGGGTTTTTAGAAGAATACTCAGAAATGCTGAACATATCAAAATACCACTTTGAGGATGTTTATAGTGAGGAATGAACAATACACTTTAAAGCTCAAAACGTTGGTTTTTCATGGTATGGCCCCTTAAAATACATTTTTTTCCATATGAAGAATTGTTCAAACACAATGCATTGCGGTTTATATTCACCAGTCTATTGAGCATTGAAACTTCTGGGAAGTTTTGAGGGCACTGGATTTTGGAAATGTAGATTCAGACTGCACTACAAAATGGCAATATAGTGCACTAAATCGTGAGAAGTGAAGGAATCGGAGCACAACCTGAGTTTAAGTAAAATAAGAAAATCAGACTGCACTGGCCATTATTTATTTAATAATGTCTCCTCCTGAATCAAACCTCTCTTCTTGGGTCTGTCAGCCAAAGTAAGCCACTTCCTGTTGTCATCAGTGAAGGTTCATTCCCAGAGCATGAGAGCTACAGAGAAGTGGAATCATGTAAATCTGAATTAACTGTTTCCAGAAGGGCTGTTAGTCAGATGGCAGTGTTCATTAATGTACAGTCAAGAAGAGCTGTCTCTCCCAGCTATTTCCAACCAATGGGAGTTCCACTTCCTTGCCCAGACCTTGTAGAGTCTGCTTGCAGAAGTGTCTGACAATGAGGATGATGGTTGAATAGCTTATGCAAGAAGCAGCTGGCAATTTTGATTAGAATAACTGTAGCAGCTTTGGTGGCTCAGCTTAATTTTCTGTGCTTTGCCACAGAGAGGATATGTTACACAAATATAGCTTGAAAATGCAAAAGTAAAGACTTCATGGCTTTGGGACAAAAAGGCTCTGAAAATCCTCAAGTCGACACAACTAACTAAAAAAACGACATAACCTGGAAATACTACTGACAAACACAAAGATTGCAACAGTTTTTCCTGACTCAGCTGAATGTGAAAAGAAGCCCCACAGGCCATGCAGAGGGAACCATGTCAGACTTTGGTTGAGTCCCCAGACCGACACAAAGAACTATTGTGAGTTTTTCCTCACAACAGTTATTGGAATTGGGATAACACACACTCTGAATGGCACAATGAAATACCACAGGAGTCAGCAGCTGGTGGAGCCAAGAGAAACCAGAGAAAATATCCTACAGATTCTAGGAGCAGCAGCTTTTGCTTTAAACTGATTTTAAAAAAAAAAACTCTCATTCAGTGAATCAAAGATAAGAAGACATGCAGTGCGGATCATTGTATGTGTTTCATACATGTCTGAATAGAACCTGAAATAACAATAAACATGAACCCCAAAATGTCTGAATTTATTTCCAGCTATATGAAAAGATGCCAAATTAAGGCAAGTTTGGTGCATATTTGCATTAATAGGCATTGCAGGATTAAATGAAACAGACATATAGACATCCTTTTAATTTCTAGCAATTTTGATTCAATTTGCTCTTAGAAAAATAACATTGAACTTCTAGTTCAGTTTTTTTTTGTATCATTTTAATCCAGTGTGTGGAATTTCTTAATCAGCAAAATTTAGTCAAACACCTAATCTGGTTTCTAGAGTGAAATGTGCACTAACTGCTATTCTGAGATGTGACTGTATTGTTAAATGCAAAATCAATTATATCAAATCATTTCCACTTGAGGCATTAAATATAGATTTTCTTGTTTTGACACCAGTACATACATGTTCTGATTATGTAATTCAAAAGGTAAGAAAACATACCTAAAATACATGTATTTACTGTTTGGAAGGACTTTTATCTTTATCTTTATTTTATTTTTTTTTTTAACATCCAGAAGAAAAACCTTGGCTTAAAAATAAATAATAATAATAATAATAATAATAATAATAATAATAATACTGTGAGATTAACACTGTATAGTATTTTATTTTGTAGCTCTTTATCATTTTTTTGTCTTCATCTAATTTTCTTTTGATCAAAAGGAAGAATATAGGGCATTTGGCATCCAGTATGTATTGCATCTTAAATGAAGGTTTACTGCACTCACGCAGCAACATCTAGGTCACGTACAGTAGGTGAAGAGTTGCGTTTGGATGTCGGCTATTTCTGCCTTCATGGGTGTAGCTGTAAAAGCTAGAGCAGTAAACAAAACAAAAAAAAAAGAGAAAAACTTCTGCTCTCAGACGGTGGCGGCTGACAGAGTGAGACTGTGTCACTGCTGGTTTAGAATAAGTGGGATCATGCTGAAGAGTGAAAGATGAAGGAATGGAGACTGCAAAGCCCCGCGCAAGCGTTGGTGGTTACAGCACAATGCACACATCGCCCCCAGCTGCCTTAAAGTCTAACCTTTTGTCTGGGCTCGGTCTATCTTGCAGCATAGACACATCTGCACAAGTACACACACAAAAATGCACACAAATAGATATGCAAGTCCTAAAAGTCCAGGTAAGGCTTCCGCGCACATGCATGTGTGCACGCTGTTTAGCAGATAGGATTTCAGGTGCAGGCTGTGCAATCATGGCTCAAATTCAGCTCAGTAAGTAACAGGGGGGGATACCTACAGGTTTGAGCTCAATGGGGCGCCATTAGCATTTAGCCCAAACCCATCTGTGTTGAATTCCAGACAGTGGAATACGATGGAGCAAAGGTACCGTGAGATTTCCAAATCTCATAAATAAGCTTGACACCACTTCATCGCACGTGACAGAACCGGTGATAGATGTAGCAATTCCGAGTCTTTGCCTGTTCTCTCATTATCTCCTTCTGTCTTTCTCCAACTGTGCCAAGATTAGCTGGAAAAGTGTTCATACTGCAAGAGATTCCTTTTTGCCACATCGATGCACATCTCATCTTGGTATCGTGTTTCCATGATGGCATGCCCGAGAGCAAACACCCACTAATGCTCTTTTATACAAATCAGCATTGGACATCAGGGAGGCTGCATACAATGCTGGTGTGGGTTGCAGTTGTGTTAAAGGAACAATGAGCTGCAAAGGTCTGTCTGTAGAATTTGTTGCTACAGCGATCTTTGCCAGCTAAGTAAGTGTATGTATTTGTGTGTGTGTGTGTGTGTGTGTTTGGAGGGCGTTAATTCAAAACCACTAAACTGGACGGATAGAAAGGTATTTTTTCTTTCTTGTTTTCTAACCCTGCTAAAGATAAGATTTTCTTACCTCAAAAGGAATAACTTACTGGAGGAAGCTCATAAAACAGTCAAATATCTAACATTATGCTAAAAGTGAAGAATAAATATTCCCGTATGCAGAAGAGTGATTCCCGCCCTGTAGCACTGTACATTATCGCTGATGTGTTGCGGTGCAAGACAGATTGGCCTTGCAGAACAGTGTCTCACCACATGATCAATATCTATCTCTGTCCCCAAGTGAAATGAAAAAAAAGACAATCTTCTGCTAATGTATCTGCTTTATTACTCGTATTTATCACCAAGTGAGATGAGAAGGAAAAGGAGGGTGGGTGGCAGCAGTCTGGCGTGTTGAATATGAACAAAGTGACTCACACATAGCAGCCTGTCAGCTACAAACAGGGCAACCAAGCCTTCTCCCACCATATGTGGAAGTATGGCTCTTGCATGAGTATAGTAAAACAGATTTCCTTAGTCTTGGGTCCACTGCGTGAATGCTGCCACAGGACTTCAGTGCAGTCTCTCTTGACTGCGGTTTTTAATTTTTGATGAGCCTGGTAATGGCTTGTGCAGGATGTATTGAGGAAGTGGCCTTTGTGTGCAGGGCGACAGGCATGTTGGAAAGAGGGAGGCACCATATGTTGCAAAGTGGAGATAAAATTGGCGTACTCTGAAATGAAGAGAAATCTTGATAATGGGTAAAAGGCCCGGAGGGAGGAAGAACCTGAAATTATGGGAGGGGGTGGGAAAGGGGGAACCCTTCTCTTCATTTCCTCAACACCTCCAGCAAGGCGAGGTATTAAAGAAACACCTGTGGTTTGAGCAATGAGAAATCCAGAGTGCTCCTTCCCCCTTTCCCTCAACACCAACTCGCTCTTTCTCCATTTTTAAACCCCCCCCCCGCTGTTGCATCGCTCTCTGGCCTGGGGCATAATCTCTTCCCCAGACAAAAAAATAAAAGGCAGAGATGCTGACAAGTAATAAGGCAGGATGGATTTTGTTTAGGAGCTGACTGTGGTTGCTGCTGCTGCCGGAGCATTGCTTGTTCCCTGCTTTGGAGCAGCAGAATGGTAAAGAGGTAAAAAATGATATTGCTTTCTTCCAAGTGCCTATAATGAAGTGTTGACAGGCTGGGTGAAGGGCTACTGTAAGGGATGGAGAAAAAGAAAGATGGAGTGTTGGAAGGCAAGTTACATGTGTATGCATGTGCAAGCCTACCTTTAACGTCTGCTTTTGGGAGAACAGAGTCTGGGCTGTACACCATCACCAGGGGAATAGATAGCTTTTAGCAACCAATCCTGAGGTTTAAAAGACTGCTCAGCCTGCCTCTTCCATGCTCTCCACTTGTTCCATCTTTGTCTTTCTAAGCATTCTCTTCTCCTTTGATACCCCAGTGACATTGTCCATGTTTTTCCAAATCAGTCCCCCATGACAATTTTTTTTTATTTAAAAAAGGCTTCCCAGTAGTGTTTTGATTATGATCGCGAAGTTTTTAACCAAAATCCCACAACCTAAATGTCTTAAAAAGTCATGTTTCATGTTGATCTGAAGACTCTGTTTCCAAAATCTCCTATGAGGGGGCGTGGCTTTTGGAGAGATCCTCCAAAATGCAAAAATTAAATGATTTCTTATTACATTTGTTCTCTTTCAAAAAAAAAAAACTGAATTTTCATTGGAGGGGGACTTTAACTTGAAATTTCGTCTGATATCAACCTTCTCTATCCAGTAGTGTATGAAAAATGTTGCATCCTGCTCTCCTGCTGCATATTTTTGTTGTGAAAATGAAAGGATCCATCCGGGCATCATGCTCTTTATAATTATCAGCTTTGTTTACCACATTGTTTGATTTGCAGGAGCCGACACTGGAGACAGAATGGGTGGGTGATGAAATTCAAGGACACCCGGCTTGGTGGAGGTGTCTGGTGAGCTCTTTGATACGGCAGGTGAAGGATAGTTTTTTTTATGACACAGGATCAGTTGCAGAGAGGTGGCTGCTGGGAAATGGGACTGGGACTTCAAAAGGCGAAAGGGGCATGCTCTCAGCCAGAACTTGACCAAAAAGAACTTTTCCTTGCTCCTCTCATGCCAGCTGGGACTGCTCAACTTCCAGCCGAGCAAGCCAATCATATGTTCTTTCTGACACTTTCTCTTCCCTTCCTTTGTTCTTTGGGAAATGAGCACCTTGGATCTGTTGCCTCCTCCTCTGTTAGTGAATGAAATGACTGAGAAACAGCCATTTTATTGAGGAGCCATTGCCTCCCGCTGCTCCAGATTATAGCTCATTAGCAGAAGCGTCAGAGTTGCAGCCCACACCACGACTCCCTTCTGCTTCCTTCATTGTTTCTGTTAGACTGCAGTGGCTTGCCATGGTGACAAAATTGGTGGAGGTGGCGGCGATGACAGCTGTGCGGTTGGATGGAGGACAAAGACAGTGAAGCACTTCCCTTTGTCAGCTTAATAATGTGGAAATTCTGACTTTTTAGGAATTATATTAAAGGCAGAAACCGACTAGAAAGACAAGGATGAGTGTTTCTGCATTGTAGCTCCCTGTTAAAGCACGATCTGCAGAATATTGGCAGCTATGAGGAGGTTGAATGGGTCACATTGAGCAGAATAACAGACTTTGGTGCCTGCAGCTCTTGTGCATTTGCCTATGTCTGCCTTTTGTCTTTTGTTTGCAAGAATAAAACACATTAAGATCTCTTCTCTCAAAGTGTCAGCTGTGTCAGGCAGTGCGAGGTGATTGCCAATGAATGGCTTTGTGTTTCTGCACAGTCACATTCATTATCTGTTTTGCCCTTCCTTCCTTTTTCAGAAACGAAGGTTTCTGCAAAGTTGGAGAAGAAAATCACTAAACGGATAGATCATTTATACTCTTAATTTTCTTCCCGTTGAAAATAATACAATTTATTAATCTGTTAATAACACATAATTCTAAGTTTTACAGTGGTTATACGTGTTTCGTACTGCTTTGCTTTTAAATAAATTATTCATCTAAACTACCACATGGTAATCTTAATGTTCTGTACCATAGACAGTATAGAGAGAACTGGACTGATCATCTCCTCCCTGCTTGCATTTCAAATAGGAAGTACTGGTCATCCTGTTTGTCAAAATAACCATTCTTGCTCCAGTGTCTCTTTTTAACATGTTCTTGCTAAACCTAATTTGTTTTTAATTATATAACCCTTTTATTGCAAGTTATTTAAGTTATAAACTAGCCAATCAGATGCCTCTATAAGAGTACGTGGGCCGGCTGGCCCCACCTCAAACCTTTGAAGTGCTTGATTGACAGATTCTTCTTGAGCCTGTTTTCAGTGGAAGGGGTGTGGCTTTCCAACAAACTCATTACTGATTAGCAAGATTGGTTGCCATAGAAATGATGACTCAGACCAACTTGGACCAATCACTGCTTACTAACGTCGTCTGGTCCCAAAATAGCAAAATCCATACTGCGGAAAATGGCAACTGAACTAATTTAATTTTGTCGGAACCTAAGGTAAGACACTTTCTATGGGTGACGTCACAACCTTGTTTTGTCCATCTCTATGAATGTCAATGTTCTGTACATGACATGCAGAACCACTTACTTAACTTACATTTTCCATATCTTAAACCTACGGTGGCCCTGAAGTTCAAATCATTGCAAAAATCCTGTAATACAATTCATTTTATAGATCACAACATTTGAGAAAAGCAGAACAAAAATAAAAAAAAAAAAAAAAATTAGAAATCAAATCTTGATTTCACAAGCCAACACAATTTGAAACAAATGAATCACATTAAAAATGAAAACTTTTGGAGAACAAAGTAAATTCCTGATATTAAAGTTAAATGTTAAAAAAATGAAACACAGGAAGAAGCCTGAAAGGATAGGTGTTATGGGATATCACTGATTGGATGATGACATTAGTCCATCATTTCAACTGATTTTTTTCATAAAATATAAAGAAAAAAATTTGAAATCCAAAGTAATTGCCAAAAATCAAAATGAATGATTGAAAACTGATACAAAAGAAGAAACTGGAACAGTTGGGTACCGTGGAACATCACTGACTCAACCTAAAGTTTTTTGACATGAAGCGAGACTGGACATGCTCCGTGCTAATCATTAAACTTTTATTAGTAAGATTTCAACTGTTTCTTTTTTTTTTCTTCCAAAAATCAGTTTTTTTCTTACCAAGAAGAAGGATCTAAGGGTAGGGATGTGCAGAAAAATGTTGTCTTTTTAATTTAGTTGAGGAATTAGCTCTTGTTTAAATTTTATGACTGATTTTGCATTTTTAAACAAATACCCGTGTGAAACAACTGCATTGTGTAATTGGGCTTTATATATAAAAATCAAATTGAATTTAAAAAAACGTCAAAACCTGAACGTCATCATT
>NC_050514.1:10792755-10820790 GCF_002922805.2 Oryzias melastigma
TTGATTTCACAAGCCAACACACAATTTGAAACAAATGAATCACATTAAAAATGAAACATTTTGGAGAACAAAGTAAATTCCTGACATCAAAGTTAAATGTTAGAAAAATGAAACACCTGAAAAAGCCTGAAAGGATAGGTGTTATGGGATATCACTGATTGGATGATGACATTAGTCCATCATTTCAACAGATTTTTTTCATGAAATATAAAGAAAAAATTAGAAATCCAAAGTAATTGCCAAAAATCAAAATGAATAATTGAAAACTGATACAAAAGAAGAAACTGGAACAGTTGGGTACCATGGAACATCACTGACTCAACCTAAAGTTTTTTGACATGGAGCGAGACTGGATATGCTCCGTGCTAATCATTAAACTTTTATTAGTATGAATTCAACTTTTTTTTCTTTTTCATTTTTCTTTTTTTTTCTTCCAAAAATCAGTTTTTTTTCTTACCAAGAAGAAGGATCTAAGGGTAGGGATGTGCAGAAAAATTTTGTTTTTTAAATTTGGTTGAGGAATTAGCTCTTGTTTAAATTTTATGACTGATTTTGCATTTTTAAACCAATACCGGTGTGAAACAACTGCGTAATTGGGCTTTGTATATAAAAATCAAATTGAATTTAAAAAAACGTCAAAACCTGAACGTCATCATTTTATTTCATTTCAGCTTTTTTGTAGTCTCTTGATGTCTTGAATTGTGGTTTGATTTCTGAAATGACCTTTTTAATAAATATATAAATACATATTTTAAACTGTTGTGATCTTGTAATTTGTGTTAGCATTGTGTGATTTGTTGGGGTGACTTCAGGGCCACTGTAGAAACCACCATCAGTTTTCCAAGAAAATCAGAAAGGTGAGAAAAATGGAAGAGTGAAACCAATCTGTCAAAGGCTGACTTCACAGATGGAAAACAAGGCCATGAATCGACCTCTCACATGGCTTTCTACTGCAGCTCCTTAGGGGCGAGCCTGTCGTTGTTGCACAGTTGGACGATTTGCATCCTTTCAAGCCCCTTTATACTAAACAGACCAGGATGATTGCAATCCTCGGGGCAGGGAATACTAAAAAAAAAAAAAAAAAAAAAGACTGTCTTGTCCGCCCACAAACACATCTCGGAGCTATGTTGCAGTTTTGCATAATACTTCCTGGAGCTGCTCCCCCTCCACCATTTCTAAACTAACAAAGTCTCTAACCTCATCATGGCTAGAAGAACCACTGACAGTCCGTCCACCGCACAGTGGAGCATGAAGCCTTCAATGTAAGATAGCTGAGATGCTAAGAATCAATGTCAGCCGTCAGGCCGAGCGACATCCTGTCTGACTGTAAGTGTTTGAAATGTGCAGTCGGCTACTTTTCATGTCAAAATGTTGTAATATATATTTGGTAATAGCCTAAGTTGAGACGATAGTAGAAAAAGAGTAAAGCATCATTACTTTTTAATGAAAAAAAGAAAATCATTGGAAATAAGTAGGGGAAAAACTGGTCCACCTGAATTTAAACTAAATAAAAAATGATCTCTTCAGTCTCCATCATCTTATTGTTTTTTTTGCACTGCATTTTTCCTTTGACTATGCTGACCATGCTTTCTCTGAGCCACCCCAGCTCCAGCGACCCTCTGATCTCCTTCAAGGTCATTCCTTTTTTTCACCCTGAGCTCTGCAGTTCTGCCCTAATGTTGTCCTCACTGCTGCATGGACTAAAATAAAAAAAAAGAAAGCTGAAGACATTTGAAGGTCACTTTCCATCTTGTAATCCAGTTAGGAAATGTTAAACCACGACTCAGAACCCGTCTCTGGTTTTGGTCCAACCCCCTCTGAATGTCACAACCTGAACTATGTGCGAGCACGCCCGGCCTGGGACACCCGCTCAATCTCACCTCACATCTAGAAAGTGCTGCCGTCATTTGTCAAAGCTGCCTATCTGACTCTTCTGTCTGATGCTGAGGTGTGCGAGCTTCCTCTTTGGGCTTATCCATCTAAACACACACAAACACACACACACTCATTGTGCTGGATAGAGATTGATGCCTACTGCATTTTAGCATTCACAATGAGCGAGTGTGTTTGACAGACAGTCAATCAACCTGTGATGAGAGGTAATCGCACCGTGGACAGATCAATTTGTTATTTTCTCCAAAGATAATCAGAAGAAAAACACTCGTGTTCTCTAGGTAAATTATTTGCATTTCATCTCTCTCATTCTTCACGTATGTTTATTTGTTTTATTTTCCTCTCTCAACTCCCAGGCGTCCCATTTTTACTTTGAATTTATCTGCTTGGTTGTTTATCTCTGCTTCTCTCTCTTCTTTTTTTTTCTCTTTCCGTTCTCACAGGGAGGGATGTGAAGATCAAACCAACCAAGGCCGAGTGATGGTTTACGACCAGAGCCTCTGAGCGATGAGCGCTCCACTTGGATCATTAACAGTAGTGGAAAACAAGGTTTGGTCTTTGTCAAAAATGAGGTTTTATTTTATTTATTTTTATCAGCTTGTCCTAACCAGGGTTTAGCTTTACGGTCAAAAACAACAAACAGGAAAAAAAAACAGTCTCAGAAAAATAGATTTTTGCCCCATGTTATTTTTTTTTTGTTTGTTTTTTTATAAAACTATGTGTAAAAGTAGAACAGAAGACAAAATACTATTTTATGGCAGTGCAGATAACTAAAGGAAACTGAATAAATCATCATCATCTGAAAGCAAAACTGTTATTATTTTACTGGTCTACAGTACTAATTTGTGTTATTTCCAAATACCAAGAATATAGCATTAGCAGTCAGCTAGAGATACTACAGTACAGACACACCAAGGATCCATGATTAATGTGCTTAGAGAAAATGAAAAAATAAAGATATCTGTATGTCAAACAGAGCCTAAGCGTTGAAATCTTAACCGTATGGATAAAAAAAATGAGTTGATTTGAAGGGAATGATTTACAAACACATACCTAAAAAAAAAAAAAAAAACGGAATAATACTCAAAGACTGTATTTTAGATTAAAGCTTTAAAGCCTTATTCCTCAGTACTGAAAATACATCAAAAGGGTCAACCCCAGTGTATGTGTCCATATAAAGCAAAATACATAGAAATATTTCTGGCACCAGACTATGGAGCCGAATATACGTCTAATTTTAGTGTAAAACTACAAACTGTTAATTCTGAGAAATAACCAGAAATTGTTCATCTTTGACATCAGCCTCCAGTGGTCATCGGGGGTACTGCAGCTGTTCACAGGTCTGGATTTGCATCAAATTCGAAAAAAGAAACTTGGCCTATTGACTGCACAAAAGAACTGAACTGACTCCTCCCCCCTCGCATTTCAAACAGCAAGTACCGGCTGGCTTCAAGAAGTCAAAGTCCTAAAGACTTCTATTGAGAAAAAAACGGCTATTACTATATATCAGTTGTAATATTGGGATCTTTTCAACTTTGTTTAAAAATGTTGCTTCATAATTTCAAATTAAACATAAATTACAATAAAATATTGATGATCATCTGGAAAAATACAGAATCCAGTATTGCATTTTTTTTTTTTTTATCATTGTTATTGCAACAGATTTTTTGTTAGGAATAAAATTATCTTGATTAAAGTACTGCTGTGATGGCATTTCACCAAGGAAAAGGGAGGAAGTTATGAAATTTCTGCCTTGATTACATTAGATCACAAAAGATACGAGTAGCCGTCACTTCAGTTTGACAGAGAAAGAGGAGAAGACACTCAAGTCTGCCAAAAGAAAGGATTGCTCCATTCTTCCTTTCAGTTGTCATTACTTTTTAATCTCTTTAATACAATTTATTTTTTACATATTGACTTGGAAAATATCAGACTGAAACAAAATTCAAATCTAGCTCTCAACTATTATGACATTGCAACAAAATTAAACAACCATAGTTTATAATTTGTTTATTTTATCTCGTCAAGAATGTTGTCATAAATCTTACTTATAGAAACAAGATTTCTGTATTTGTTTCTTATCTTTATCTAATCAAATGCATCACTGTTTCAAAACAATCTTCTATTATGACTACTCTAAAGCTCAATAATTTATTAGTAACATTGATTTTTAGCAAAAGAAAAAAAAATCATCAACTCATTTGTCACTTAATAACCTTTACAAAAATAAATTATTCTTTTAGGAGGCAGACTGGGTACATTGTATGTATACACATCTGTCAGTCCACTCTATTGTGTCATACACAATGTAGAGTAACACAATATGTTGTGATGAAAGTGAACTAGTCATCACCTTGTATTGCAGAACTAGTCTTAATTTGATTAAGTTTTGGTGAATTGGTTCCAATACTGCTTTTTATTAAAGGTCACAGGTGAAGTTTGCATGGTCGTTGGATCTTTGCTGATCCAAAAATCTAAAGCAAAAAACTGCTCAACCTAACATTTAAAAACTCTTTAAGCTGTCTCTGACTGGTTACTCCTCTTCATCAGATGGTACATTCTTGCTTTTCACCATCAGTGCATCACAGGAGAAAGATTACCAGCACAATTTTGTATTAAGATTCAGTCTACAAATGTACAAACCTATTTTATGAGCGTAAATGTGCCTTCAAATGTAACATCTAAAGAAGTAAAAAGCTGTAGCACATCTAACATATATTTGAAAATTTGAATAGATGTTCCTGCATTTTTTATTCATAAAAGTTCCTCTTGTCCAACTGTCTTTTTCATAAGTGATGATCCATGTCTGGACATGAGTAACATCTACCTTCTGCAGAGCAAACGATCCTTCTGCGAGGCTGCTCTCAAAAGCTTCATTTACGTTTCTCTGTTCTGACCGGCCTAACAGGTGCCGCTGATGCTGGTTGCCAGATTGAGATTATCCTGCATACCACAAAGGCTGTAAAGGACTTTGGATCAGATCCACTCTTGAGTTGTGAGAGACCGCTCTGCCACTTGCCCCCCAAAAAGGATGGCTGTCCTCCCAGTTGTCCTCACACATGAATGCATAGCTAATCTGGCAAGAGACGCACCAAACGTTTACATATTTTCTAAAGCATCATTGCTGGTAAAGCATTGTTGCTATGGCAATCTAGAGGGCTCAAAGGGAAGTCCGTTGTATTAGTGTTTACAAGAAGGCAAACAAACAAAAAACATTACAATGCAAATGTCCAAAGACATTTCTATGCAACAGGATGTGGACAGTATGTGTACAGCCACTGGCTAAAGACAAATAGCACTAGACTGAGTGATAATTTAAGAAGAAAAACTCTTTGAAATAAAACTTTCTCACAACTTTTGGCAAACTTTGAAATTCATACAAGATAAACGGAAACACTTGTGAAGAATCAGTCTGTCACTTTCTGAACTTTGAAACTAATCCAAGTGCAGAAACAACAGCAAAGGATGAAAAATACATGAAACGAGACAAAAAAAACTACATGAAAGACTCAGACAGACCAGATGATGTGCACATGGAATAAATATTGAACAAAAATGAACTCTCAGAAGTTTCTCTGAGCCAATTTACAAAAATCTGATTGCAACAAAAGTACAATATTTATCAAAGTAATGAAGCAACAATGATTTAAAGCTTAAGAAGGACTTGAATAGTATCTTTCTGCCACAATTACTTTCACAGAAAGGAATCAAATTTTTAACAGCCTTTCGTCAGACCCAGCATGCCGCAATCATTGGTTTTTCTTTATTTCTGTTCCAGCTATCCAGCATGTATACTTGATATGGAATCCAAAATTATATCTCAGATATTCTCTTGTTTGGAACGGGTGCATGAAAAAATTGATTTTATGATATATCGCGATATTTCGTTTGGCGATACTTGTATCGATCCAAAATTATTCATTACCGGTGACCAGATGGATCTGAGTTGTGCGTATAATGCTCCGAAAAAAGGCAGTCGTCGTGGTAATGAGTAATGAAATATGTGCATATTTCCGCTTGTTAGAAAACAGAGCTGCAGTGCTGCAGTGCTGATGTAAATAAAGCACCTTAATGCTTAATGTTGTGATCATTAAATAAAATACATTTTACCATTTTATTACAGTGAAAGATGCATTAATATTCAGGTAGAGTATTTTTGATGTCACACTCTTAAAAAAAAAGGGAAAAATTGTTCTGGTACAGTCATGGGATATATCGTGATATATATCGTGAGACGCATATCGATGTTTATATCGTATCGCCAGACTCTTGCCAATACTAACCTGTAATAAATTTAATCCGGTCAACCTGTTCTCTTATAAATCTGAAACAAGTACAACCTTCTTATAACGACCTGCATAATGACATTAAATGAAGCACAAATTGTGTTACAATAATGTGCCAGCAACACGGAAGCAATGCTAATCAGAAGTCTATTAGTGTTTTAGTGATGGTGAATTAATTCACCTGAAATGAGGTCCTTTGAGAAATCGAGAATGGAAATAATGATTGCAGAGTGGCATCAATTTAATGAATCTAATGAAGAGACATTTTTTGTCATTTGGTAAGGTTTATGATGTTAAGATATGACAATTGGGAACCAATGATGTGTGTGCACGACACGCATGTCAATTCATTGATTTTTTTTTTTTTTTTTGTAGCATCATGAGGATTAAGTGGAGATGCATTACTCAGGAAACCAAGTCAGTGGGGATGTTCTTTGTTTCCTGTGGAACCGGGACGGAATTTTAAATCAAGACATGTTTTCATCTCGTAATGTACGGTTTATAAATCATGGAAGTGTTCCCGTGAGGGCTTTAGTGAACATCCTGTTTATCTGGTTTCCAGTGTAATGGTGAAACATAAACATTTAGCCAAACACTGTAAGGTTAAGTTGGGAGAGAAGTGAATGCAAAGTCAAATTAAACGTGTTAAACACACAAAAAATACATATATACCTTAAACTGACTACAAATAAAGTATGGAAAATGGAATGTACAAATGAAGTCTCAGTTGTCTGCCCTACAGATTCAGTCAGAATTTTACAATAGTATGTAAAAGTAAACTTCAAACATAGGCTACTGTTTCACCCTTAGCATAGACTAAATATACTTGTAGTGCACTGAAATAAACTACTTTTTGCTAACTGTATTCAGACAATTGAACAAAATAACACCAACACACAATATTTGAGTAAGTCAGTCGTGCTTTTTTTATCAATAGAGTGCTTACTGGGAAGATGCATACTATGAAAAAAAGCAATTAAAGCAATTAAAAAAATAAAAAAAATTGTAAAAACAAAATACCAATGGACAAAAAATGAACAGATATATTTCAGTTTAAGCCTTTCACTTACATTTGTAATCTTACATTTTCAACCAGGAATTTTTTGTAAAAAATAAATAAATAAATGAAACTATCAAAAAGAAATCCAATCTTAAAAATATAAATTTAACACAATTTAAAAAAAAGAAATAAAGATCCTAGGTTCCAAGGTTTTCCAAAAAGAAGATATTTGTCAATAAGGTGGACAAAAAAGAACATCATGGCATTCAGTATGGTTTTAGGAAAAAAGCATTAAAAACACATTTCTAAATGTGTTTTATTTCTTTATTGAAAAAAATTGTAATACATTTAATTCTACTGCAGAAGGTTAACAAATATAGTGTGAGTAGTCGTGCATCGTGGTTCAAATGTTTGAGAACAGTTTGTGTAGATTTGTACTCTTACATAAACTGGGCTGTGGAAGGCAGTGCTAAGGTCCTTTTTTGGCCTAAATGTGAATTTCTGTGTCAAAACTACTTCAAAGCATTTTTGATCAGTCTGTCAGTGTCTATCTTTCCATCTATCGAATGATCTATTTAATCAATCTATCAGGGAACTGCAGATTATAGTAGACTTGTTGATGATCTTTCTTTTAAGATTTAGATTTCTGTACCCACAGTTCTTTGCTACAGTGAATATCCACAATCGGCAAAGCAGCTAAACAAGCTGCAGATGAAATACAAAACAATGCAGCTTGAAAAATGTAGCCCTAGTTAAATTGCAGTCTGTAAATAATTTGAATGAGTTAAAAAGGGCAGAATGTAATGGAAATGGGCAAAAAAAGGAGATTAGAAATAGTAAAAAGGTCCAAGATGTGCAAAAAAATACACTAATAAAAACTATTTTTTAAAGAAAAACTATAGAAAAAGCTTCTTGAGATTGCACCAAAGTATATGCTTGTTTAACTTCATATTCATCACCTCTTAATATACGGTAACTGGTAACAAGAGGAAAGAGTTTCTGGCCAGATGTCAGGAAGATGTCAGAGAGGAGAAACTACTCCCTCATTTGTTATTCCGTCATGGCGAGGAGACTGCAGGAAACAGAGGCTGATGATGATGGAGAAAGTTTGGGAGTAGAATGAGAGGGAGAGATGAACGACTGGAGGAGCGTGGCAGCTAAAGTTAATTTTCAGTGCCGCTCATACTGCGCTGCGCTGCAGCTGCTGATGAATGACAGACGGGGGGAGGCTAATGGAATTGTACCGCATCAACCCCGAGATTCACGAGCGGCGCATGCTAGGTTACTATTATTCTCTCTAAATGCCAGGCCTTGTTAAGGACATCCTGCCTCATACTGGGCTTGCTGGAAACAACCCTTCTAAAAAGATTTGGATTTCATACCATCGGAGGAGACTGTTGTTTTGATTCATTGTGAAATCGCAGAACAGACTCTCTCTTATCTTCATCATGATTCCAGCCAAATGTTCCGCAACATTAATCTGTTTAAAATGGCCGACATACACAATTTAGTGCATACAAGACATACCATTGAAGATGACAAATGCCAGATGAAAATAGTATTTTAAGACTATGAAGTGGCTTCATTTAGTTTAAATTTTTATCAGTGCTGCTGATGTTCATCTGGAATGAGAATCCTGTCATGTGTTGCTGTCTGCGGTTCCATCCTTCAGGGATCAGCTCAGTTACGCCCTTCATCTGACCACAGCATTCCCCTCCACGGGGTTTACAGTCATATCGATTCTTAGTTGTATATTTACTATGTTCAGTCCTTGCATTATGCACCGTTAGGCTAAACCAAAGCACACTGGATCAAGCCATCATATGGAGCAGCATTGATTATTCCCATTAGGTTTCTCCCTTTCAGCCTTGTGCTGTCCCTTTGTCCTTTGTCCTACTTCTGCCTGTACGGCTGAGTGAGCTGTGGCAAGTGGCCGAGCTATGATAGGCAGATCATTACTCTGCAGTGCGTATGCCAAGCCAGCCGGCCTTACAGGAAAGGACGGAAAAGGGAGTGGAGCAGACTAATACTAAGAATGAGAGGAGGAAGGAGGACACATTAGGTTATGGGTAAAGCTAAATTTAATCCCGTCTCTAGGCGTTTCTCTGTATGTGTAGGTATATCCCATCCCCCACATTGCACTATATTCTTCATTTTCTAGTCTGCAGCTAACTTCTTTAGAGGATATTATAGTCCCTTGCCATCAGGAAAGCACATTACTGCATCGACTGGGCTTCATACATGGAGGTGTAGCTTTACCTTTCCACATTGTGTCTGTGTTGCATGTGAGTTTTCCCAACATAATCTAATCAGAAACTGTACAGTTGTGCAAGGTGAGGTTATTTTTTTTTTCTTGTGGGGCAAGATGAAACATTAAGTCAATGAAGTGTGATCTGTCCCAAAATAGAACTTGATTTGGTTTAAAAGAGAGGCTTGTTTTGAAATCTTTCTCCCGTGAGCAGTAAAAAAAAATATTGTTCCCAAAGTTAGCCAGCTGGCCGGTGCATTTGATGTAGTTTGAGAATAATGTGCTTTTTTATCAGAATTCCCCACATGCTTTGATCACTGAGGACAAAGAAGGTGGACAAAGATTCATCTCCAGTGGAGCAAATTATTACAGGTAGCTGCACACAAATAAGTATTGCTAAGATGTTGCTTTTTTGATCATAGTCTTTAACCACTTCATCTTCTGTCTTTTTTGGTACTTTTATGTTCATTTAAGATAAACAAAGTTAGACATGAATGTATTGCTTTGTACTTTGTGTCTTAGTGGCATTAGGTAACAATAAAGTTATGTTGTTTTCATCTGCTGCCTAATTGGGTTTTTCTCCAGTGGTGCCTAATGTCAAATGCAACAGATCAGCATAGATTTAATCAGTAGAGGCCCACTGTGTGGTTGTTGTAAGTAGAATATGCAGTCATTTGCTCTGTCTAGTCATCATCCTGAAAGATATGTAGTAGATTAAAGCAATACCAAAAGTGATCAAAATATTGTTATTAAAACTATTCCAGAATTCCAGTCTGTTTCAACCGGTTAATATAACTTGAAGTGGTTGAGCTGCTGCACGGCTCTGCTTGTGGGCTACCATACAAGCATACCACTATAATAATGAGTAGTTATGGTACACACCATAGTCATGTCTGGGGCTTCACTGCACATATGTAATGTATTTTTTTTTTTTAATTTTTACGCCAAATAATAGCCACATTTCTCGGCCTCTATTTAAGAGATTGGATGCACCATTCTCCAGCATCCTACCACATTCAAAGAATATATTTAATAGGTAAAGTGGTAACTCTTAATTGTCCTCCTATGCTACGTTAATGAGTGCCACATATGCATGTGATGCGCAAACAGGAACGCGCTAAACACGAGTTCTTGAATGTTCTGTAACAGCTCTATTCCAATACAAAAAATCGTGTTGTGTAAATCTGGTTGGGCACAAACCACAATTTTTTTTTCTCATCAATGATCAATTTTCAAACAGTTGGCACTTCTGTGAATAAAAAAGGAACGATATCTATTTGTCACTACTAAATCCAAGTCCCTAATTGGTCAAAGTTTGACCTGGTTTAACTTTAAATGTGCATTCAGTGGCACCGCTTTGTGAATCTAGATCCCAAAACTGGTTGTAAAAACTGGTTGAATGAATGCGAGAGGCTTTGAACGCAGAGGCCAGAAATGGGCATTTACATGCGTTTATGTAGAGTGCAGTGTGAACGTAGATTAGGGTTGTGTTTGTGTCAGTGATGGACTGTGGGTGGCTTATGACCCCTGTGTGGGTAGGATAGGCTCCAGCAACCCTTATGACAATAGGACTAGATGAAGATGGATGGATGGATGGATGGATGGATGGATGGACGGACTTCTCAAAGGTAATATCAGTCAGATCATAGAAATAGTAAAGATTGTAATAAAGAAAGTGCATTTTCAACATTTTATTATATTAATTTTTCAATAAAATTTACTACACGATAATCATAAAGCAAAGACAATGTCACATATGTGGACTACAGCGATTTTTCTATTTTGGTGGGTGTTGTCTTCTCTTCTCTTTTCTTCTCCTCTCTCTACATGGAGGCTGATTGCCTTACACTTGAGGTAATGAAGGCACTCTATCAAACACTTGTATTGCCACCCCTCGCCTTTCTGCCCTCCTCCCACTTCTTCTCTAACAGGGACAACGAGGCATGGCTATGCTACAGCTGCACTGCATAGCTTGCGGGGCGGCACTTGATGTCAGATATCTTTGGGTTTCACACTTGTTGTTGGCAGTCTTTTGGTAAGCACTGTGGATATTAACGCTGTGGTTGTGGAGTGATGCTCTATTGTTCATTCTTTTGTCATGCTGCGTCGGTCTCCATCAAATGACCTTGAGGATCTTTACCACGGTCAAAGTGAAAAGTCCTCTGGGGAGTCTGGTTCATTGCACTACTTCGAGCTACAAGTCAGTTACATGTATGTATGTCTGCAGACAAACACTCCACAGCTGAGGCGCTCTATAGACAGAAATAACAAGAAGAAACATATGTGTATAGAAGCTATTTAACACATGCCTGAAGCGGCATCAACCCCCCAATATTTATTTATTTATCTATTTATTTATGTGTCTATTTAATGTGTTTGTTCACGTATGTTTTTCGCTGCAGAAGTGTTCAGAGTGGGGTCACGGCGCTGTCAGAAGCAGCATCTGCCAGTGAGAAAGAGGCCAAGCAAGGAGAGTGATTGCCTTCTGTTTGTCTCTTCTGTCTCCAGTCTCCCCACTGTATTTTTCTTGCTAATTAACTTCCGGACGCTTTTCTTCCTGTGTGTGTGTTTCTGGAAGGCTGGGGGCTTGGAATGGAGGATGCAAAGCCAGAGGGGCCACGAAACACGCTTCAAAATGGCTCCAATCCTAAATCTTCAGAATTGTGTGTTTGCATAGACTTTTCACTGGAAGTAGTCACTTGATTGCGTGTTGCTGAGGGTGGTGTGAATGTACCTTACCAGAGCAAAACAGTGGTGGTGTGATAGTAGATTAAGATAATAATGGAGGGGGTCAACCTGCTTCTTGATACACACTGTGAGGTCAGCAATGCAAAACTGGTTGAGAATCTGACTAGAAAATAAAAGGAAAAAAACTGTTTCCAAATTGAACAAATCCAGTTAATTATCGTTATTTTTGTTTTATGATGAAATCAGGAGCTGATGTTTGTTGAATGTAAATGAGTTCCTGAAGTGACTTGCGTCTGCATTTTATTCCGTGTGCACTTCATTAGTTGCAGGAGTTATAAATGGAACCTCTCACGGCGTATGTTCAAGTCAGGCTCTGCTGCTCCCTTTGCCACCATGGACGACTCTCGCATCGCTCACTCCCTCGCAGCAGCGGCAGCAGCAGCAGCAGCACACAAGTTATGGCTGCACCTCACCAGTGAGACTTTGGAAACAAGGAAGGCGGGGGTTAGCAGAGGTGGAGGAGGAGTGGGGGGATACCAGCCAAAGAGGCAACATGGAGATGAAAGTAAGAAAAGAGAAATGGGAACAATGAAGTAGCTAAAAAAATATATGTATTTATATATGTGAACGGAAAGGTGGGAATGGAAAAAGAAGGGGTGGTACAGTATGGCAGACGGATCGAAGAAGTTTCCAGCCCTCCATCCTTCAGAGAGCTCAGCTGTTCAGATGTTCAGTTGGCGATAAAGGCAGACAGACAGATTGCAGCCAGTGATATGTGTTGGGAATCATCTCGAAGATGGGCTAATGACAGGAGGGGAGAATCAGACAGATGGCTCCCGTCAGGGAAATGGGCTCACAGAGCTTTCCCAATGGTCTGCGTTAAGACGGCATGAGCATTTAGGAGTAAAGGCGGAAAGGAAAAGTTGGTTCATTATTAAAGGAGAACAGCTTCCATACATCTTGTTCCAGACTTAAAGAAGACTGTCACTCTGACCTTACTGTTTGTGTGTGGTTCAGACAAATGAAGACATGTTTTACATCTCAAAGAGATTGGAAGCAACATCATCCCGACACGCACAAGCATAAAAGGAAGACGACTATTATCTTTTCCAAAGAATTCCAATAGTTCTAGGGTCTAAAACAAGGTTACATACTTTGGCACTTGTGCAAAATAGAAGGTCTCCTGTGTACTCTACAGTTCTCTACTGCACAACCTTTCCACACTTTTGTGGATCTTCATTGGAGACCACAGCCTTTAACCCCTTAAATCTTTATTCACACCAAACGTGATACATGCATCAGGAATGATCAGTTTCAGTGTTGAGTCAGTGTACAGTTGGCATGATTTGACCATCTCCCAGCAGTGTGTTTTGGACTTTGAGGTGCATTTTGGGCGTCGCAGCAGGATGTTCTCAGGTGAAGAAGACACATCACATCAACCAATCAGGGACTTAGCCTTGGTCTGTGTCGTGTTGATGATCAGTGGGTGGAGTTCAAAACCAACATGGAGGAGAATCTGATCGTTTTCCTCCTGAACTTTATGATATTTTTCTTGTTTTAGCACTTTTCTGCTGTGCAGTGTTGCATATGAGTGCAAGGGTGCTTCTCCAGAATCAGAATTATTTGCGTACGCGGTTGAAAAGTGGTATTAGTCAAAAGAATGTTAACACTGAAGCTAAAGCTCCAGAATTTAAGAGTTGCAACAGCTTGAAAGCTTTTTTAAAACTAAACTATATACTCAAGTGGAAGAAGTCCAGTTCATCGGAATTAAAAGTAATTTTATTATGATTAAAAAATCACCTATTCGTGTCAAGATGAATTATTAAAAGGATAAAATATATCCAATAATAACTGATTCATTGTTATTATCTATTTCTATTTTAAAACTGTGAATATTAGAAGCTATGTGAATGAAATTGACTTTTTTTTTCAAGACCATCTGCGCTTATGGTCTGTAAATCTTTTTTTTTTTTCAAGTATTGGACACATTTCTAAAACAGGCAACATTTTTTATTCATTTATTCACTTTATATATGCAGATGTGCAAAACAAAGTTTTTTATTTTCCTTTTGTGTCTCGCTCAGATAACAAAAGACCTTAACAGAGCTAAGTTTCTATAAAAAAGCCATTTATATGCAATCTCCATTGCATGCCCTCACAAACCCTTCCCCTCCTCCAGAAACAGCCCAGAATATGCAGTACCACCCGACAGCGTAACATAAATTTTATTTCAGGCACCAGCCATGGCTTTATTTGGCTCCACCTCTCACGTTGATGTTCCTGGTTTTTATATGGATGTTTGGGGCTGAAATGTATTTTTTATGGCTGGAACAAACAATAAACAAAAAAATGGATTAGGTATTTCAAAATGATAAATGATCATGCTTTGCAGGTGAACATACAGAAATGTGCATATAAATATGTATTATCCTCCAGCAGTGGGCATAACAGATCTGTATATTTAGAATAAAATGTCCCTGTCATTATTCAAGCAAAATATCAAAATGTTTTTGTTTAATAAAAAGAAAGGCTCTTTTATGTTCTGAAATAAAATACAAGAATTTTGTTTTCCTTCTTGGGGACATTCAGGATTAAAAAAAAAAAAGCTGCCACAAATTAAAAAAAATACCTTTTTTATTTAAGCTATAGTTGATGGAGCAGAACTTGATTTAGAAAAGTTTTTTGATTCAAACAGTAGTTTTTCACTTCAAATTTTGACCGCAGCGCTGTGGGGAACTTTCTCTCACATCCATTGAGATCATAAAACGCATCTCAGGTGAAGCTAAAAGATCTTAATTCTGTTGAAATTTACTAGTGATGAGAGCAGTGATAATTTTATAGTTTAGCATAAAATCTCATTGATAAATCCATATCAGAAACTGTAAAAATCTGTAGAATTTTACAGCTAAATGGACTGTTTTGTGTTAGGTGGCAGTGCAAGAGGTAAATCAATATAAAACTTGGGACAGAGCTCATAAAGACATTACTGCATTTGTATTCAGATCAAATATGTTGCAGAAAAAACTCTAAATATTTTTAAACACTGAAATAATGCTACAAGTTTAGATTTTACTTAGCTTTCTTTGAAATGGACAGGTGTTAAAATAGCTGCAGTCACGACAAAAAGATCCTCATGTCAAAGACTAGTCTCCTTTTACTCCAAATATTTGAGCTTAAATGCAAAGTACACTCCAGCACGTGTGTGCGCATTCATGTGTCGGCTTTGACAAAATGCACAAACTGCACATGTGCGGGGATCCAGCGCTGGGGAAAGCTGACCTTGTGGTGTTGGTTTCAAGGACGCTGTCATTGATTTTTCTTGCAAAGGCGTTTAGTCTGCAGGTGTGTACTGGATTACTTTGAAAGGGATACAAAAGACAACCGTTGACATTCTGCATTTGAATACATGCGCACAAAAGTGCATGTTTGTTCCTTAAAGTGTCTTTTGCAAAAGAGACTTCTGCTTAAAATACTCTGCATACAAGTGTATGCTCGGGGAGCAGGGACCTTCTTCAGCACAAATTACATAATCATTAATATTCAGGCTTCTTATTTTCAGGATCTGCTTTTTGATATTAATGCTGCCTTCTGGGCAATAAGCACCCCCCTTTATGTGAACAGGGAGAAGCTTCCCTGTGAAGGATGGAGCAGAGCTGAATACAGAAGAGCAATGACAGCCGCAGCGGTAAAGAGGTAAGCTTTGATTATACTTTGTTTCTACAAATAATTCAATAAGGAGACAGTTGCACTATGGGGCGTGGCATCTGCTTCAATTTGTCATTTGAAAGGAAGATTGTGTGACCAAAAAAAAAAAAAGCCATTATGTCAATTTGTCTCTGTAGCTGTAGGAAAGTGGCTGCAGGCCAACTCTTTGTGATGGTGCAAACCTGCACCTCAGCTCAGATCCGCCTAAATGGTTTTAGCTGTAGGTGTGAAATCCCAGCCTTTGATTTAGCAAGGCCACGTGCAAGTCCAGATTTCCCAACGGAGGCCCAGTTCACAGATATATATCTAGAGAGGTAAATGCCCAGCTCATTTCCAATTATGGTTTAACAAGACGGATTGAGGTCAGAGCCAGAGAGCATGGCCACAGGAACTCGCCGTAAGACGGACTTGTGGGAATGCCAGGAGAGAAGGAAGGGGCATGAGGGGTGGCTGGAAAATTGAACATCTTAGCACTCCATCCTGAGTGAGAGGATTGATTTTCCCTGTGTCGCCATCCCTCTCTCTCACAGGGAGCAGCCAGGAGCTGGTGCAGGGGGGCTGAGATGGTGCCAGCAGCTCGTGAAGGCTCCAGTGATTCTGCGTGGAGTACTAATGTAGCAACAAGAGACGAGGAGAGAAGCAGCCAGCCCCTTTCTCTGAGGTTCACTTTCAATCTGTGTTTCAAGAGAATATTGTCCATTAAGATAACTCATCCACAACAGAGCATCTTTTGAGGAGGACTTGGCAAAAAAGGCCTGTTAAGTCAATAGCAAGTTAATGATATGGAGAGGGGGGAGGAGACAGACAACTTCAGACTGACAGTTTGGAGAATAACTGAAAACCAGCCTGTTATTTTCACCAGACTGCTCCCATTCAATGTGGCTTCCTGGAGAAAAAAAAGAAGAGTTTTTGGACAAAAAAAAGAAAACCCTTTTGTCTTTAAAGTTGTGTTCATGTTTGCATTTTTTAATATTAATTGCCCAAATGGTAGATCTAAGGAATATTCGTTATTTTAAAAATTCCAGTAAAAGTTTAATCATTTGTTATTTAAATGCATCAAATAAAACAAAGAAGGGGGTCTAAAAAGATTTCAATGATTTAAAAGTGACTGAACTTAAACCTTTTTGGTTTTTTTTTCAAACCTCAGTACTTTTTTTTTTCAAGACATTCTCACAATTAACTAGTGAGATGGTCCAAACTCTTTAGTTTATTAGTCTGGTCTATACAGTGTGGAATTTTTATGTAAAACACTTTCCATAAGAAAAGTCTGTCATAGAATTTAAAAAATGACCTTTGTAACAGAAACTCTGTGTAAGCAGGCTATAGTGTATTCAGATTGGACACGTTTGTTTTGCTTAAAGTGAACCAGAGTTCGTTTCCATCGATAATCCAGAACAAAGTTTCATTTTGAATACACACAAGTAAGTCTAGTCCAGGACCAGGGACCGCTCCCGGACCTGTCTTTCGGGATGGTCTCGGTTCGTTTCCAACTGACATAGGACTTCAGGTTCCGGGTCACAAGCAGACGTGTGCCTCCAGCTCTCCTCAACTCTTCAGCTTTTAAAGTCTTTTAAAGTTACTCATAAGCGACTTTAATCACCAAGCTACTGCAAAACAACTACCGCAAACAGGAGAGTTCAACATGGCACCAAAGAAAAATTTTAAAGGCGATTTGATGGAGCTCGAAATCGCACTCACGGATATTCAAGCTAAACTAACACCTGCTCTTTTGAATGAAGCTAAGCTATCAGTGCTGCTGGGGCTTGAAGCTAAGATATCACCACTGTTACAACTAGTGGAAGATTTCCGACAAGAAAAGGCATGTAACAAAAAAAAAAGCGAGATAGTCGCCAAGATCTCCTGGAGGGAAGGATGCATGACACGGATTAACAAGCACGGATGAATAATGTGATTCTCACAGGACTTCAACTACAACCCCGGGTGCGGCCTGGTGCTACCAACATTAGCATGAAAGCTAACGGAGCTGTGATGGATGCTAACGCGACCGTGGAGAATCAAGTTGGAGGATTTCTTGTGTCTAAAGGGATTTCCTTGGACATAAATACTGTTGAGGTCTGTCATCTGTTCTTTGGAGAAAAAATACGGATAAACCAGCGATCCTGATCAGGTTTGTGAATTGAAAGCACAAGATAGCTGTGATGAAACAACGCCAACACCTGAAGGGGTCTACGGTGTATCTTAATGAACATCTTTCTAAATATCACGCCGATCTGGCGAGGTACGCAAGAATTCTACGCCAAAGGAAACAGATCCATTCAACATGGATCCAGAACTCCAGACTCCACCGGACCAGACGAAGCCTCTGGAAATCAAATCCATGAACGACTTTGAGAACTGTGGGATTACGCATGTTTGAACCTTTAATTGAAGAAAAGTGTGAATGCGAACTCAACAAACTGCTGAAGGTGAACTCTGACCCGGTTCTAAGCTGCAGGACTCCAGCACATTCACCTTGAAATGAGACCTTCACAGTCTCTCAGTCATAATGAAGAATCGTTATGTGGCCTTAAACTTGTTCCTAACTGTGATGTAGCACTGATTCTGCTCAAACTACTGATCATTTTTCTTTCCAACTTATTACTTTTTGTATTATTATAATCATTCTTTGGTGAAAACAATCTGCACAAATTGTCTTTTTAATGAGAATATTTTGAAACTTTTTTAGCATTAACAAATGAATAGGATTCTTACTAATTACTTTTTGTATTATTACAATAATTCTTTGATGAATAAAATATTCTTAAATAAGAATATTTAGATTATTGTTACTGATTAATATACATGATTTGTCTGTGAATGTTTTGAAATTTGATTACATCACTGATATTAATTATCCTTTATAACTTGAATCTGTTATTGTAGACTATATATATTTGATATTAAGTCCTGAACCGGATATTAATAATTCATAAAGAGAAAATGGTATGGTCGAGTTGGGAGGGATTATATAAGTTCGCTTCCTTCCACTCCCTTTCAAGTGATCTTATGTTATTCAGTGTGATGTGTTTTTATTATTTTTTTCCTGTATTATTCCTGATTGCTTGAAATAAACAATTTAATTAATTCATTCATTCATTCAACTGCATTGAACTTCGGTTCGCTCAGATTTTTATATAGCCCAATATAACTAACAATTGTTTCATTGGGGTTCCAAAAAAAAAGCAGAAAGTCGACCATAATATATAAACAATAGCTGATTCCTAAACAAAATTAGACAGACTAAACTACACTGGATATCCCTGTACTTAGACCCACCATCTCAGTGAGGAAAAACTCCTTAATAAAAACTGATTCCAGGAAGTAAGGAATAAACCTTAGGGATGTCCACATGAAGGAGGGATCCTCTCCTAGGACGGACAGGCGATGTACCAGGACTGTCAGAGAAGAATTAGCTTATCTGACTCTACAACTAGTGGCCTTAAAAAGTCTTGAACCTGGTCTTCATACAGATGTTCAAAATTGACCAGAGAAATCAAACGTTTTAATAAGTTACCTATCTTGACAAGGATTTGCAAAGTGTAGTATCTCCATCTTTCTCTTTTTGTTTTGACCTGCCCCCATAACTGTTGACCACTGAGTGAAGAGATCTTCAGTCAGGGGTTTTGTTTACAAGTTTTGTAAACCGGAGATTTCTGGAGCAGAAATCTCTGGTTGATCCCAGTCTGAATACAGACCAAACACAAGGTTTAGGGCTCGATCCAAACAAATTAAGCAGACTCAGTCCGAAACTATTCATTTTTCCAGTGTGAATAAACCCTAAGAGGATTCTTTACATCAGCAAACCAGAAACGAACAACAACAATAAAAAATCTAATTAAAAAAAGGACACTATCAAGTTCTTTCAGATTAACAGTGTTGCCAGGTCTTTTTGTGTAGTTTCTACTGTTTACCTCTCTTGTTGCAACATCCAGGTGTTAGATGCAGAGAGTTCAGAAACATTCTGCTTTCTGAAATTCTGAAAAATGCTTTCCACTTCTCCTAACTTTCTTTGTGTCCATAAACAATGAGGAAATCTTCAGCTTCTTCTTTCTTTACAGAAAATTTCACTCCGAAGTGGCCTTCACACTGAAGTTCAAACACATCACTGCAAAAACGAAGTCCTTTGTAAGGTGTGCTGTTCCTCCTAGACAGTCGTGGTATTTCAGACAACAATAGGTTGGCTGAGGATAACTATGTACAACAAGCCAGCATCATTAGACCACCAACATTAACATTTTCAACAAAGATGCTGTTCCCAAACAACACTCAGTTTACCTCTGCCTGGTTCACTAAAATGTTCAAACAGATAAACAGGCATGAACCAGAATACTGTGCAAATGAGGCTATTTTACCATTACTCATTTAGGCTTCATTGTGGCGTAGTGGTGGACATACTTGCCTCATGGTAAGAATGCCCTTGTTTAAATACCAACTGTGTTCTTTCTGTTGAAAGTCTGCATGTTCTCCTCAAGCATGCATGGGTATTCTCTGAGCATTCCAGCTTCTTCCTGCAGTTCTAACACATGCTTCATAGGTTAATATGTGGTTATATTTTGTCATATTTGTTGTACAGCTCTATAAGGCCTTGAGATGGACGGGTGGACCTTCCAGGGTGTTTCCAGCCATCGCCCAACAGTGGTTCGGATAGGCTCCAGCATCCCTGTGACCCTGGATGAAGTGGGTTTGGAAAATGACTGGGTACTCTTCTAAACATACACATTAAAAAGAACTCCTTATTATTTTGGCACATCCGTGTAAGTTCCTGCATCATTTTGCAAAAATATGATCTGATACATGATGATCAAGCTGAGAAACAAACATCTCCCAGCTGAACCCTGAGTTCAAATCTGAAGCACAAGCATTCTGGTTGCGTCTAAAGCAGGGATAGTAAACTCCAGGCCTCAAGGGCCGCACTCCTGCATGTTTTCCAACAAAGCCTGCTTTGGAATGTTCTAATTGGCTGGACACACCTGAACCAGGTTACAAGTCACGAGTAAGGCTTGGATATCTGGATATCATGCAAACACTCTCCTGGAAGGGCTCTCAGCTTACACAAAATGAAAGAGTAAAACATGTTGGTCACACTTTTCCTGTGTGTAAAGCCTTGCAAACTTAGTTTATTGAAACGTGTTGTAGTTTTTCAGTAACCACTTCTTTTATTCAGCAGTGAAGTTTTGGTAATAATGTTCTTGTGACGTGTTTAGTAACTCATGTTATGACAGTCTAACAACTCAAAATGTAACTGCACAAAGCAGTGAGACCATGAGAAGTAAACAGATTAAAAATACCTAAAACCGAATCCATTTTTGTACATGTGGTCAGAATTTGACCTTTTTATTTTTTGTTATTTTAACTTTAATTATAGAGCTAAAAATTCCTGTTAGGCTTCATAGACCAAAACAGTTACTGTTTCCCTCAAGAGCCAGTAGCTGTTTTGTTTTAGCACGTTGCCAGGCAGAGTAATTTTTAGCTGCTCTTATTTTGGAGCTTTTTTAGGTCTTCATGAGGCTCACTGGCCTCAGAGTTCCAATTTTGATTTGTATGTTTATGCTGATTGGCTTTTGTTTGATTAAATGTTCATTTCCATGGACTAAGCGTGACTGGAGCCGAGGGTTGGTTCCTCTGACTTTTAACAGGTTTGGAATGTTTGAGATTTTAGTCATCATATTTTCTAGCATTGTCATGTTGCTTCCAATTTACCCCTTTCAAAACAAAAGAAAAACATTTTTTTTAGTAATGGTCAAAATAATACCACATCACCTCTCATTTGAATGTCTTTTTTTTTGCATTGTAATGGGTTGCAGTGTTTCTATTATTTCATGCACTCAAGTGATTACAAGCATGTATGTGTTTAATAAAAGCTGTTAGTAAAAGTTCCTGCAGGTCTTATCTACAAGTCTCATCGTCCATACAATAACTACATAATTTCTATCAGCCACACAAAAAGAGACTCATTGTTTAGTTGTTGTTTTGTTTACCATGCTAAATGGCGTGGATAAGAAAGAAACCAAAATAGCTTTGAGGATAAAAGATTGTTCTTTTAAAGGTCAGTGTTCACTTCTTTAGGATATTGTTCATCTTTTACATAAACCCATCTGTGACTCACTTATGTGTAGGGTAAGTCTGAGAAATTGTGGTTTGTGTGTGTGGATGCCCGCTAGCTAAAGAATACACGTGCACACAATGCTTGTTTTTCAGTGTGTGTCTGTGTGTGTCAACAGGAGTTGCTGTTCGTATCAGTTTACGACAGCCCCAGAGCTAATGGGATTCAGAGCAGAGAATAGGCCTGTGAATTTTAACAGCTTGGCCAGTGGCGCACAGCTGCCAGCAAAGCACAAACAAGAAACAGTAGCCAAACTGTATGTCCATGACAGATAGTCTACCAGGGCTGCTTAGCAAGGAACTGCAGCAACAGCTTGTCTCAGGAAGGATGGAGGCCAGGCTGAGAGATGAGGAAACAATCTGAGACTGAACTGAAAATCAGTCAGCTGTTTATATCTAGTAGGTCGCCGGTTGCCCTCCGCTTCAATATCCTTAGCCTTAGTCCTCTCTTCATTCCCGAGCTTCCTTCAACCTCAGCCATCTCTCCTCCTGTCAGTGTGTGGGTCCAAGCGTGAACGCTCATAAATCTCGATGAAAGGAACTGTTTGGAGGAAAAGCCATCTTAAGCATTAGGGAGTATAGCAACAATCCTGTTTGTTGTGCATCTGCTCAGCCTTCAGCATGCATATTAACACAAGTGCAAAGTCACATGTGATGAATAGGAGCAATAGATTATGGAAGGCATCAGGAAAACCCTATAATTAATGTAGACAGCAGGACAGATTTCTTTTACAGATCGCACACAGCATGTTTAAACATGAAGAAACAGGTAATATATCATGTTGGGGCCATAATCGGACTTTATCATCTTTAGCAAGCAAAGCATAAAAAAAAAGAAAGCAAATCAGTTCTGGAGTGAATCATTCTTATAGCTAATGAACTAAGCAGTAAAATAACTTTTCTTAAATGTAGATCAAGAAAATTGGTTACTGAGTTTTACACTTTATCACAATTACAAAGCACTTCTTGATGATGAAAGTGCAGAAGGATGGACTGACTTTAAATACTCTTTAAAACACAGGTAAATCAAAGAAATTACAACAGAGCAATGAAGACTTGGGCTAAAGGATGAAAAGCTTTTAAGACAAAGGATGGAGAGATTTTTAATACAGTGGACATTAACAAAGCTTCAAAGGAGATAGATGACGTCTTTCATCGGGGAAGAGTTCGGCTGCAGTGCAGCCAGTCACTCCCACTCAGGTCCTGCCCGTGTTATTACAGAGCAGCTCTCGGCAGATCGTCAGGCTAAATGAAGCAATTGTGCTGGGTGCTGCATGGCCTGATGATTCCCTAATGAAGACAAAGATGTGTATCACATGCCAGCCTGCGATGGTTACAGTCTTTTGAGCACACTCCTATGCAGACTCATAGAGTTGGTTTGTTAAAATGTGGAGTTTTGCTGCAGTTTTATTGAGATTGTGACAAAAGTAAAAATGTTATGCTTTTTTAAAAACATGTTCAAAAAATGCGTAAAGTGATGCTGAAAAGCACGATTTTAAAAAGCGATAGATTAGATTCCAGCTCTAATTTTGAAAGGAAGGAAAATCTTCATCTACAGCTCTGTGTCTTACTTGGGGTGTGTTTTAAAAAGTTAATTGAAAAGTGTTATTTTGCCCAGTTCTGAGGTGAGTTAATGAGGCATTGAAACAAACCTATTAGAGGTTCTGTGGGAGATGGTCGCAGCTGAACCCTAATGAAGGGAGGCTTGATAAATAGGTGGTTCTGTGGTGTCTGTTGACTCTTAAGTTATACTCACATAGGCAATCTCATCTGTTTCTGAGTTCTTCTAAATCCCAAAGTCCAATTTGTTTGGCTAGTTGAATTGCTCCTATCCATGTTTGAGGTTAAGCAAACTAGCTTGGAGGATTGGACCACTCCTGGAGAACAAACACATCACAATAAGGACGGCTCAAACGCACCTCTACTTGCTCTGGAAAGTTAGAAGAGCACATGCCCTCCTCCATCATGGGTTCATTCTACTGAGACACCATCATCACAAGTTGGGTCACTATGTTGTATGAAAGCTGCACTGCCTACAGCAAAACGACACAACACGAAACGACGAACACATAGTGACTGCATCCAACAAGATCATTGGTGAGTCCCTGCTCCATCTTGCTATCAGGGTTGTTGGAGACAACTTGGACTCCTCCCACCCCAACTTCAGTCCTTCGAAGAGAAGGTCCAGAAGCCATTCAGTCAACTGAATTAAGATTGTCCTATCTATCTGCAAAAGCTTTTATTCTAGAAAAAGAGGCATACATGAAGAATAACAGTTTACAGTTCACTACTCTGACCGATTGCCTACCTCTTGGTTAGGGCGGGGCACAAAAATGTGGTTCCAAGTAGGAACTGTTGGGATTTATGCAGTTCTACTGAAACCTTAAGAAGCACATGTCAATCACTTCTACACTGTTTAGTACTTTAAAATTCTAGCCAATCCTTTTGCCTTTCTCACAATAATGGGTGGACTCATATAAGACCGCTGACGGGGCGAGCACAAGTGTGCGCAGCGCTCAAATGTCTGATTGCATTCCACAGTAGGTCACAGAAGTTTGACAGATCACTGCATTGCATCAGCCAATCAGGAATTCAGCTTTGGGCACGTGATGTTTTCAATGACCCGATTAGCAGGTACAAAACTAATCCAATATGAGCGTTTCGTCAAGAACTTCCATCCACTTTCTTAAACTGCCACAGCCAGAGGGTTTACCAGAGATTGTCTCCAGTAACTGTTGGGCGAAGGCGGGATGCACTCTGTACAGATCAACAGACTGTCGCAGTGCGGCGGTTCTCTGGCTGTAGAAAGCCTCCCGGAGTTCAGTGGGGCTCGCTCAATACACCGGTAGACAGACAGCCACTGCGGGGAGCGAGGGCAACCTGCTCGGGTCTCCTGTACTGTGATGTTTTTCTTATTATTGAAGAACTCCTAACAATATTTTTACCTAATCTCTCAACATTATCTGTGTCTCTCATCCAATGGAAGTGTGACATACATAGAAACCCACAAGCAGCTGTGGTGTCTATAGCTCAGGATTACATTTGTGACAGGCGGCGAGCACGAAGTTGCAGCCCGCTGAAATAGGGGCAAGCCACCGGTTTGCAGCTCGGAGGTTGAGGAGCTCTGATTTAATGGGAACAGCCAGGACAAAAAAAAAAAAAGACGAAACCCAAAACGTACATTTTTGACGTAGCGTTCTTAACCAAGCATCAATATGTGACAACATGGGAATGAGAATGTGTTTATTTTGAAAGATGTGGGCATTATTTTTTATTACTAAAGTACAGAAATTGGCACAGAGCAGGAACCAAAACTAAAACCCTACTATTGGTTTGTACTAATGGTGTCAAGATCCAGGCCTCTAGGGCCGGTGTCCTGCATGTTTTCCAACCAACCTGTCATTGAAGCTCCCTATTGGCCAAACACACCTGATCCAGATAATTGGCAGCAGATGAGACAGGATTTCTGGAAAACCAGCTGGAGGCTAGCCCTCCAGACCTGGAGTTTAACAACCCTGACCAAGAAGCATAATCATGAAACGTGTGCTTATGCACAAAGCGGTGACTGGAGGGATGAACAATCAAGACCAGGAGGCTAAAAGAAACTGTGCCGAGTGTGTGTGCACACAAACTGAGATGTGGTATTATTTGTATACCCTCAAACACAACTGGGATTCACCATCATTTACCAAAAAAACATAATGCTGTGTTTTTTTTATCTTTTGAAGAAAACTAAATTTGGTTGTTTTACTGGTTCTTAAACCTTGAGAATGTTTCACTTCTCTACCCATATTTTCATTTTTAATTCATTGTTTTTGATTCATGTCTTGATTTGTTTTGTAACTCTATTGTTTAATAGTTCTTTCCTTGCCTTTTAATGGTCTCTTGAATGATAGAAATCTTTGAACGTTATGTTGTTCTAAGTAAAAAATCATACGGAGATTACAGACAAGCCACACTCTTCTGTAGAGATAGCAAACAAAAAAAAGTACAACATTAATCAACCAAACATTTCCTTGTTTATGTCGTTTCACATATGATGACTGACAGTTTCATTAAAATTTGAGCCGTGCATGAGTATCAGATGATTCTCTGTTCTGTTTGGGCTGCCAAGTATCCACTCTTGTGTTTTTGTTTGAACATGGACTACTTTGTGTATGCCTGTGTTGCACTAAGTGATCCAGCCATGATACACATGGGGCTCCGAGGCTGTCACACTCCTCCTGCACTGGCAGCAACATTCCCAGGTCAAAATAAGGCCAACTCGGCCTGTCACTTTTCCAGTTTGTGCATGCATAAGAGTTTATATCAGGGGTGTGTAATTCAAGGCAGCTTATTTTGTGAGTCAATGCAACAAACCTTGGGGAAATCCTATCTTACTGACCTGTTTCCCCCTCAGAAAACCTCAAAGCAGGAACTGAGACAGAAGCAGACAAGAGAGGTGACCTCAGCTAGACCCAATGCCAATGAAACTGACTTATATTCTGCAAGCAGATAAAATGACACAAGGGCAAACTTGACATGTTGAGTCTGTTTTTCTTCTTTCCTCATTTTTCCTAAAAATTGCAGAGTTAGAATTTGTTAAACAGCAACAAATGTCATGATTTAGTGAAAGTGGAGGATCCAGTTGCAGAAGACATCGTTTTGACCAGGAACCTAAAAATGACCAAAGTAAAAATGAAAGTTTAGATGTTGACAACTGAAATCCTGAAAGGGATGTACCGATCCGATCATGTGATCATAAATCGGATCCGATAACAAAGTTTCAGATTTAGTCGCAATCGGATGTTACATTCTGATCAGGGTTGGATATTTATTTTATTCTTATTATGATCAGCATCATCCATTTCAACCTTATTATTACAAATAAATCATCTACTAGAAGTCTGCATATCATGAATATGACAACATTTTATTGCCGGAAAGTGCACCAGAATAGTTTTTGCTGGAGAAAATATTTTGGCAAAGTTAGCAAGACATTGCCTTATCCCTACGGCTTCTCCCTGTCCCTCCAATTGTAGGGGCATTTGAAGTGGTAGGGTTGTCCAAAATAGTTTTTTTAAGGGCTAACCCTTATTGTGGAAGGAAGCAGAGCCCTTCACCGCGAGGGTAAACGGCGTTGCACTGTGCCACAGAGAAGCGTATTTATTCACGTGGGTGTGCTCTGACTCACTGAAGTTTACGTTTAAATGTAAATAATGGCTTTTTGTTTTAAAAAGTTTTTTTTGTTATAAAAACCAATGTATAATTCAGAGCACTAGCAGCTTCGTGCTAGCCTAGCTGACCGGCGACTATTGATGATGTCATCGCGTGGGAGTGACGTTCAAATTTGAAGACACTACTTTTTCCATAACTCTCCATTTGGAGGGCCAAATGAAGGGATAGGGCGAAGCTTTAGGGGTAGGGGAAGAAGTCAAACCCTGAAAGTAATCTTTGCCCTTGAGCTGTTCCCTTTATGGATCTCCACAGAGGATCTAATGCCTAACTGTATCCACTGGATCCACCTCGCTAGCAGCAACCACACTAAACCCATGAACCTCCTCTTTGGCCTTCCATTCCAAAAATCTCCAAAACATTTAACCATTTTTTTACAGTTTACCTGCTCTTTCTTTTATTTTATGTTTTTTTTATGTAAGCTAAAGCCAAACTTGCTAACTTTTTTTCTTGTCAATCCATCAGAATTCAGGAGAAGCTGAGAGAACAGCTTACTCCTGAATACAGCAGAGAGCATAAGCTTTAAGGAGGAATTCCTGTGGACTTTTCAGAAGTTTTTGTGAACTGAAACATACTTTTTTTTACCAGAAAACATAAAGTGATTTTTTTCTTCTGTTTTTTTTTAGCCTTTTTGTTAGCTCTCAACTGGCCCAACTGTTCTGAAACAGATATGTATGGAGACCCTGAAGCACCAGAGAAGTCATTAAAACACATTTGTTTGCTTCTATTCTGGGGTTTGGGTTTGATGAGGGAATTTTAGAGTTTGTGTTTGGATTACATGTTTCTTAGGTAATGTGCTTGGAATTCCACATTGTTTTGTGAGGAGAAAAATGCCACAAGAACATTCTAAAAACCCCAAAACAAGGTTTTTATTGAGTGGGTCTTCAAAGTATTTGCAT
>NC_050514.1:10821397-10870896 GCF_002922805.2 Oryzias melastigma
TTTTTTTACCAGGAAACATAAAGTGATTTTTTTCTTCTGTTTTATTTTTAGCCTTTTTGTTAGCTCTGAACTGGCCCAACTGTTCTGAAACAGATATGTATGGAGACCCTGAAGCACCAGAGAAGTCATTAAAACACGTTTGTTTGCTTCTATTCTGGGGTTTGGGTTTGATGAGGGAATTTTAGAGTTTGCGTTTGGATTACATGTTTCTTAGGTAATGTGCTTGGAATTCCACATTGTTTTGTCAGGAGAAAAATGCCACAGGAACATTCTAAAAACCCCAAAACATGGTTTTTATTGAGTGGGTCTTCGAAGTATTTGCATCTAAGGTTGTCCCACAAATATGACTTGTCAAGAAAAATTTGCCTGTTTGAAAAAAGAAATATATATAGCTTACCTTTATTTGTAATAATTGTGTTTCTCCTGCAATCCTTAAAAGCATAAAATATTGAAATAAAAAAGGGTACATTTTGTAATAAAAGAAAGGAATTGTTCCAAACCCTGTGTTGATATTTTACATTAAAAATGAAAAAGAAAAAGCTTTTTTATTTATATGTATACTTCCTAACTTAATCCAATTGTAAACTGTAAAACCTCTCTTGCTTTTGGACAATGCCAACAAACTGTCCCTCACAATGGGACCATTTTAAAAGATTTATCTCCATATGACATGAGCCACACATGTCCACCCAGTCCCAAGGAGTGAATTGACAATCTGAGATGGTGCTTTTTCTTCCCTCTTTGCTTGGTTATATTCTTGAATTTCAGGCTTAATGGACGATAACCAAACCACTGCAGCTTCATACAACCACTAGCAGCATACTTAGTACCTCTAAGTTTCTCATTTTGCCTGCTGAGCTCAGGCTATATATTCATCTTTGAGTGGATATGCTTCTGTGAGTTGTAACTTCAAGCCATTTTCACTATATGCTCTATAAAAACACCAAAAACTACATCCAAATGACCTGGCCTTGATTGGTTTTTAGAACAATCACAACATTTCTATTCAGTGCAACTTCCCCAGGCAACATGACCGGGCCTTTTAAGTCTGTTTGGAGCTATATATATATATTTTGGAAAGAACAGTTTAGTTTATTTTATTTCTTAACCTTGTGAGCATAATCATTGCTGTTTTTTAACCCTTTGACCGCCTGCTACATCAAATCATGGATATATATATATATATTTATGATTTTTTCTGTGAATGTAACAAAAAAAAAACACTTTTCATTTTCTTTTTTTTTCTGATTTTTTTTTCTTGTTTGGTTGTTAAATAATGCATTCCTCCACCCAAAAGCACGGGCTAAGTAATTGAACAAAAGGTCTTCATTTGGGTGTGCTCTGAAGCACAGACATTTACATTTAAATGTAAGTATTGAGTTCTTTAAGTTATTAATTCAAATTTAAATATTAAAATCAGATTTTATGCAACTATTTTTTTCATATCTCTCTGCTTGCTTCCTACCCCTGCTAAATGTAGGGTAGGAAAAACTTGTAGGGGTAGGGAATTAATTTCTGATTCGACTTTGCTGAGTTGCAGAAACTTAAAAATTACTTTATTACATAGTTGAAAGTTTTTTATTAAAAAAAAATACACTGTCACAGCACCTCCTTTTCCCACCACAATGTCTTGAAAGAGTGGAAGAATAAATGGTTGAAGATATAGATGAGGAGGGTGAAAGCTGTTTGGCTGCAGCAGATGGAGGAGCAGCAGGTGTTGGGGCAGGAAGGAACTGTGATTCCCATTTTCAGTGTTTTACAATGATGCCGTTTGACAGCATGGGAAATAGAATAGTTGGAAAATGTGTTTTTTCGCATTATCGCAAATTGCAGCTCCATACAAAATATATCCCTCTCTTTTAGGATCACTAGCCAAAGTGGAGAACACTGATGGGGAAGACGTTAATAGAAAGCACAACTGTGTTATGGAGGTGACAAATGGGAGCTCTGACAGATTATAGGTCAGAAGAGTCAGAAGTTGTGTCAACATTTGTCTTATATGTCAAGAGAGGACATTTTTTTATTGTTTTGCATTATGATTCAGATGGAACACAGTAACCAAGCAGTCTCAAGAAGACCCAGTGAGATAAATAAAAGTCGTTTTGGCTTTAGGAACACTATGGGCATGTAGATGGACATGTATCTCATATCAAAGCAATAACAAGTTGCTTCCTGTATTGTAGCCACATGCCTAAATCAGTGCATGTAGACCAAAACTCTGTTTTCTGCATTGCTTGTGAGTGCTGTTAAGGGTGTAGCAAAGAAGCTTCCAGTGAAGATTTGAAACTTTTCTTTTAGGAGCCGATGAACACCTTTGGGTGACAATACCAGTTGGAGGCAAAGGTTGTATACATTTGCAGGATTAGAAGTCAGATCCTCTCTGTTCCATTGTGATTTGGGTTTAGGTTGCTTCCATAATGACAGACAGAATGTTGAACTGAACCTGAACGTGTAATAGTCAGTAGATAAAATCAAACATTTAGGACATTTTACTGTCTGATTTTTTTTTTAGCTGTTGGTTCAATTAAATAATTAACATAATCATTTTTGTTAGCTTAACATCTAGAGTATCACATTTGGGCTGATTTTCCAGCAGTTTACATGCAAACGCATGTTGTCAAGCATAAAAACCAGAATGGGGCCTGAGGAAGGTAAAAGGCATAGAAAATTAAATGTTTCATTGCTAACAACCCCCACATCTTATGCTTCATTCACACCAAACGCGATTCGGCGGACAGTTCCAAATTAGGTCAATGACACAGATGCGAATTGAGGCAAATTTTTGTCCTGAACTTCCATCTACTACTTTAACCCACTGGGACCGCGGGACTGCCAGAGCTTGTCCTGGCTAATGTTGGGCGAAGGCCGGATACACTCTGGACAGATTCCCATTCAGTCAGACCCGCAGTGGCTCTCTGGCTGCAGCCAGCGGAGATCGCTCGCTCGATATGCCGGCAGACGGAGAGCCACTGTGGTGTGTGGGGGCGGCCAACTCGGGCCTCTTGAACTTTGTGAAATTTTTCTTATTTTCATCGAGACAATAATTAAAAAAAACGCTCCCGTTTTTATTTTTGCTTTTATTTTTCCCCTTTTGGGTTACTACAGGAAGTGAGCCTTCAAACTTAGTCACAGAAACACAACAAAAGCACCTGTCATAGAAAACACAGCTCCCAGAGTGAGATTGAACAAGCCCCCAGAATCTCAGAATGATCTCATGAATGCAGACATGTAGACATGTAACCTATGTTTTTGTAGACCTCTTCAAAAAGTAAACCTGATCTCTCAACGTAATTCATGTCTTCCATACATTCTAAGTGAGAAATCCACAGACGCTGCTCTATGTAGCAATTATTTCAAAAACATTGTCTTGTAGCTCCTCCCACATCCAGCCGCAGCATCAAGTTCAGGCAAGCAGCGAGCAGGGAATTCGACACACTGTGAAAAAGCAGTGGCCCATGCAAACTGCCTGGATCTTCTGTGCCCACAAATATTAAATAATATTGAATTTGACATGAAGCGTGACATCATTATATGTGATAACACTCATTGTGAACTAACTGATTATTTATCCCAGTCTCACAAATTGGTTTATCTTGTCACAAACTGCAAAATGCAGGAGAAAAGACTGCCATGTGATATTTCAAGATGATCAAACTTTTATCAATAAAAATTTTATTTACTATATCAATTATAGTAGGTTCATAATATTGTTTTATACAGTTTAGTTTGCAATCATCTTTCTCAATTAGAAACAGATTTTAAGCAGGTTTTCTTTCAGGGTCGTAGGGGAATTATTTAATTATAGCTGCTATCTTTGTCTAATCCATCGTCAAAAATGTAAGTCAAATAGAGGCTATCAAACATTTATGAATAAACAAAATATTATGTTTCCCTTTAAATAGTTAGCTATGTAAATGTATATCTCTATTATTTTTTTCCCTGGAATTGAATTATTTGTTTTTTTATTTTTTATTTTATTTAGTCAGTGGCATTTAAATGTTATACTATATTTAAAACACATTCTTAAATCAGAGCAGGGGATCCAAGAATATCACCCTCAACAACTTATTCAATATTTAAAGAGATCAGACATCATTTATGAAAATTACCATTCTAATGGATGAATGACTATCTTCCACTAATGAAATTATGGGGTGAAAAGAGCCAAAGAGTTATTTAAGGAGAGCGGGATATGGTGGTTTTTCGTGGTAGTACCCGTCTTTATCACAGAAGATAATGGAAGCTCTAATTGGAGAGTTGATGAGGACACCACAATAGGTTCTCCCCTGAGAAGGGATTTCCGTGGTCTATCGGCTGAAGATAGGCCCACTCTTTTGCAAACCTTTAAATTGAAATCCTTCCAAAAAGAGAGAAAAAAGCTGAGAGAAAATCTTAATAGCTTTTGCCTGAGCACTCAACCAATCATAGAGATAGTGGAACCCATTGACTTGGGTAATTATTTCACAGTTTAACTCTTGTGTGCAGAAAGCGACTGTGTTTGTTCGTTTGCTGAGGAGCCACTGTTGAATAGGAGAATATGTCATGTTTGGAGGCTTAAGACATGAGGTGCTGCCAGGTGAAGTTGTTTTTAATCAATGCCAGTTGGTATTGATATCAGAGCTGATTTGATTGAAAGTATTCCACTAAGCTGGAACCAGAGTATGTGATTCTGTTAAGTTAACTCTGCACTGACAGGGTTTCAATAAGATGGATGACAGAGATCAAATGTCTGGATGTGTAATTTAATCAAAGGTGTTCTATAGCAATGGAGATGGGGGGAGCACAGCACAACTGCAATGGGAAAATTAATATATGTAGATTATTGGCTGGGTGTCAGCATTTGACTGCATTGTAAAATGCTGCCAGCAATTCACAGGTGCGCCTCTGCAAAACCTTCGGCAACCCACTGCTGCTCTCCAGCTTTCTGAGACTCTGATTGACAGGTGGCGTGCAGCTAGATGGATGCCGTTAGCGTGCACTGACAGTGACTGACACTACTATGAAAAGCAGTTCACACCCGTTACAACCTGCAAGCATCCAGTTAAATCAACAGACCCGCCCAAAACTGTCTGAAGTGCCGCTTGTTTTATTCAGAATTGTCTTGTTGAGATAGACAACAATGGGTTTTCAATGCCTTTTTTTGCTAACTTTTTTCCATGCATCCTTTTTCTAAACTCGTTTAGTCCCTTTCTGGGTCACAGGGTTGCTGGAGCCTATCCCAGACACAGGATAGGCAGGATTCACACTGGTGGTTGTTTGATGTACAGGTCTTCTATAAGTTTCATTAAATGCCCACATATGATGTCAGGTGACAACACTAGCTGCAGGTGTAAGAGCGAGCGTGTCGCTCTCTTTCAATATTGGAATGTATCTTTGGGTGGTCAGGAATGGTCATGACAAACTCTATGCCCTCTTTTTTGTTTTCATTTGTTATTACCTGACTCTTCATTGAGTGTCAAAAACAAGGAACTGCCTGAAAATCTCAGATCATCTTCATCTTATAAGATTTTTTCTGATTTTAACTCTGAATCATCAGGTCATTATTTTGTAACTGACTAATGCTTTGAAATCAAATAAATAAACAGAACCAGTAACCATTTTAGTCAACCAGTCATGAATCACAATTTCTGCTCTGTTTAATTTATTCTAGATTCTCCACCTGTGTCTTTCATTGGGGGGCTGTACGGTGGTACAAAGGCGCTGGTTCAAATCCCATTGGGACCTTTGCATGTTCTCCCCGTGCATGTGTGGGATTTCTCTGGGGACTCCAGCTTCCTCCCACCGTCCAAAAACATTCTTCATAGGTTAATTGGTGTCTCTAAATTGCCCCTAGGTGTGAATGTGAATGTTTGTCTGAGTGTGTGTGAATGGAGAGAATATAATCCCATTCGATGTGTGCGTAACTTTGGATTTGAGTGTGCGTAATGCTAGATTTGTAACTCATTCAATAAATTTTGCTCATAACTGTGTGTACTTGCAATTATGTATTAATATGTATAACAATTACTAAATGCAAAAAAAAAATGCAATTTACACAATTTTAAATTACAGGTTATACACCATATCTGGGTTTACTTCAGCAACCCAATGACCCCAAAAGGGATTCAGCGAGTTTTGAAGGTTGCTTGATGGACTTCAGCCTTGACTTGATCAGGAAAACCCATGTTGGAGATAGGGCTTGTTGAATATAGATTTTTCAAAATTTCAAACACACCATCTTAAAAAAAGAAAAAAAATGAAGAGGCATAGAAGTGCCTTTCATCTCTACAATGTTCTATTAAACCCCTAAAAGGAGAAGAAACTTACCGTAGATCTACAAGGAATCTGTTTTTTAGTGGAAAACTATACAAAGACACCATCTATTTTTTTGTTATTATCATATTTTTTGCTGTTTTGATGACATTCCTGTTTTGTTGTCTTTTGTTTAGAGTTAAAACTCTTTGGTGTGTGTCCTTTGTGTCAGTAGCTTTTAAAAAATCTTTAATTTCTGCCTGTTTTCTTTCTGACATCCCTCCTTAGAAATTTACACTTACACTTACCATGACACAACCAATAATCAGCTTAAAGGAAGTAATGGCATGCCACAACAGCATAATCAAAAATCTATTTTTTTTATTTCTTTTGCAAAAACAAAGTGAGATCATTCAGGCTTATTCTAGCGACCGTTCCCACAAGTCCCTTTAAAGTAAACAATGGTAAAAAAAAAATTTAATTCCTTCTAAACTTGGTCGTTCAGACAGCACAACAGAAAATGACTGAGCAAAATATTTAGAAGCCATTCCTAAAGAGCAAAAATCTACATAAAATCCCAGGAATAATCACAATAAAAACTTCATGTGATGGTCTCGTTAATTTCCACAAGAATTCATTCACTACTTACTCCTCTCATTCCCGCTCTCACTGCGTATTGGAATAATCATTTTTATTCTTAGCCTCCGGCAGAGAATATTCTCATGGATTTTCATTCTCCAGTGCATTTAATGAGAACCTTAATATAGGACAGGAGGTGAAGGCTACTCATTTCTAGCTTAGTTTCTCACCCGTAGAGGACTGTGAGGTTACAGTCAGGAAGAAACTGACAGAAAGAAGTTTTAGAGAGGTGACATGTTGTTGCTTTTTATCCAGGAGTAACTAAGAAGAAGAAAAAACACAAAGCAGTAAATAAAAAGAAAATCATAGTTTTTTTTTTTTCACCGACAAACTTCACGTTTAATTTTAAAGTTCTTAAGAAGGTGTGTTTTTCATTCCTCTTTATGAACATTTTTAAAGATTGTGCCTGGAAATCAGGCACTTTTTTTTCTGTAGGAGTGAGTCACACACAACTACCATAAATTTACATGTACATTTGAGAAAAACTGCATGCACAGCAGACATAGAAACAGGCAAATCAGAAATACCCTCCTGTATGCCTCATGCATGCAATATTATGCCTCCCATCAACACCAACACGGATTCACAAATACGCGACAGAATGGATGCATATTTACCTGAATGATATCAGAAACATGTTGCTGATGCAGTGTTGACTTCCCAGGTCATTTTGCTTTTATCTGATTTCTGCAGTCCCCTACTGCGGAGTCAGTAGAATGAAATTGTGTTTTTTAAATCAACGGTTGCACTTTCTGCAGAAACCATCTTCCTGTTGCTCAAAGAAATGAAAGTTTAAATAATAACAAATTTATATGTGGGGGAAAAAAACAGTTCTAACATAACACTGAAAGTCTCTGCTTCTTTTTTCATTATTTTTCCGTGCACATCACAGCTCAGTGTGACGAATTTATATTTCCTGTAAATGTCCTTCTTTGCAGTTCGCTCAGGAGCTGTAAGCCTTTTCTGGCTGTGTCAGTCTGCCTCCTGTACACTCGCTGATTGTGTGTTCCTCGGTCTCTGAAGGGGCCAATTATGCCTTCATGTGTCTCTGCTGTCCATCTTTTGCTTCTTCACCGAAGAGTTTATATTTGGTTGTTATTGTTCTCCTCTCTCCTCGTCTCAGCCTGAGGTTTTTTGAATAAAGCGTCCAGTTGTTTATCTTGCCCTTGACTGGAGGTAGGCATTTGTCGTTTTCCACTGCATTCTGCCTGTCAGGGGGTTGTTGTTGAAACTGGGCTGTCTGCCCAAAACAGACAAAACACAACAATCCTCTCAGAGGAAGCAGCTTTCATCAGAGACACTTGGACAATCTACTTCCCATATTGTAAGAAGCACTAAAGAACTGTCTGTCACACTTTGAGGGAATGTTTCCAGCTATTTCCATCAGAATGACATAATGGGGCCTATATTAATTTGTTGTACTACATGCATTGTGTGTGCAAAAGTGGAAGTGTGGGTTTTTTCTCATGCCTGTGCATTTTCCAATCACACATTTTGAGTCATCCAATGCAAAAAGCCATTACTTAGATGTATTGATCATGCTAATAAAGCAAAGTAAGTATTCAGACGTGCAGGTCAAGCAATGGCACCACTGACAGAGGAGTGACAAGGACATGAGGGAATGTGATTACGCACGTCTATGTGTGTGTGTAGCACTGCATGCATTAAAGAGGTATGAACACTTATGATAAACTGATTTACAGAATGTGAAAAAATATAGATGAGACTTCCTGTGAGATTTTTTGTTCTTAGACAGCTGTAAGCAGATGCGATGCTTGATGGATGCTGTCACCTTGTGGTGTCCCCTGCTGGGACAGAAAGAAGGCAGGATGGAAGAATGGTTGGCAAGAATTTTCTCAGCAAAGTCGAGAAAATGTAAAACAGCGGAAGGGAAATGTCAGAGCTGGGAATAGCGAACAGACGGCGGAAAGCCTCCTTGGTGCTGTGCGTGTTTTACACATGTGTGCTGGGTGTGAATGTCATAGGGGAGAAGTGTTTTCCCTCCATCCTGATAAATCACATCTATCAGGCAGATTGTGGAATAAGACATGAGGTTCGACAGAGAAGCACCACACATCTGCTGCTGCTTCACTACACTAGGGAGCGGTGCCCACCTGGAGCTGATAGCCTGGAAGAAGGATCGTAAAACTTACTCCAAGTTCACCCACACGACTCCCATTGAAATACATTAAAGCGGTAATTATTTCTATGCAACACAAAGTGTGATATTAAACACATAACTCAGCAAACATTAAATTATTTAAAGAAAGTCAAGCATGGCTGCTCTTTTGTTTCAATACATAATGACCTGCAGTTTAGTCTTCTTTGCAAAATACATTTTTTATGAGAAGTTATGTATTTATCGCTGCAGAAAATCAACAACAAAACACAAAAACTGTGTTACAAAAAATAATTTGTCAGAAAAATTCTCATAATAAAGACATTTGCCAACATTAATTGAAGTTAATGAGGATTACATTGTATTTGTTTGTTTTGGACAAGCCACATCAATGAGACATGACACCTTAAGTTATATATTTCGTTGTTTGCTATTGTAATGCAACCAGGGTAAAAATTAGCATCACTGTGTCACTCAGAGTTGCTGTGGTTTCATAAAAACGGAAATGGATCATTTTACCCGATTGGTATGATAAAACCATTTATAACTATTACATTATTTCTGGTAGATACATGTAATATTTGATGTTTAGTTCTTTACTTGAATTTTTGTATAAAAAATAAAAATACATGCATCTTTTCACACCTCATGAAATAGCATGGTTGAACTTGTCACTAAGACACAGATGCTGGTATGAGTTCCAATATTTTGACTTCAAAATTCATCTTAGGATATATAGATATTCTCATACTAATATTCATCTTTCCAGTAGTCTTTTTGTGAAATCAATCTGGGTCTCTGTGCTGAAAAAAGAAGGTCTTACTGTTTTCTGTGATTGAGTATAATTATGACAGCAGGACCTAGTTGTTTTTAGTTTAGTGCTCTAACAATTTGGTCAAATTAACCCAGTCAGGGTTTTTTACCCAATTATTGTTTTTGAATGTTTGGAAGGTTTACCCAAATTCTGTTAATCAGAGAATGTTTTTGTTTATTTTACAGTTAAAATGCATTTGAAAATATTTTTCTCCTCATTTTTTACCCTGAATGTGCCTTCAGAACATTTCCCTGTCTGCATAATCTTATATCAGTGAACACTGTTTTATCCCTGACAAAATTAAACAGCTTGCAGAGTTAAAGCTGAGCTTTGGAATGTGCTGCAGGTTTGTTTGAACAACCAAGTTATTGCGGTATGGGAGTTTGACACCTTAAGGGATCGTAGGGGCTATGTGGTCCGGGGCTGTTGTCCTTGCTAGAGTTTCACATGCCAGGCAGGTTCTAGGCATTGATATGTAGTATTTACTGGACATATCAAGGTGTTGACGTCACCCATAGAAAATACCTTACCTCCAGCCCTCGCAAAATGAGGCCATCACTGTGTCTTCCTGTGCGCCTCCCACCATTTTGTACCCGTAAGATCTTTGTTGGTTTGAGTCACGTTTTTAGAGGAACTACTGTCGCCAGTCGTGAGTAAGCGTGTTAGATGTCCACACCCCTTCCATTGTAAGGGGCTCAGGAGAATCTGTCAATCAAATGTTCGAGGTGGGGCCAGTGGGCTCCATATGCTTTTACTGAAGCATCTGATGTAGGTACTTCATATTTGGCACATGAGAGGGGTGGGGTTGAGCTGTCCATTGTTTCCTAAGGTCTACAGTTCTAGGTGAAAAAGAAAAGCAAATAAAATGATCCTTGTCAAACCACTTGACACCCCGGGAGAGGAAAGTAGTTCACTGCCAATTGTCTGCAATGAGCTGTTGACCTAGTCTGAGGACCTTGCCAAGATGGGAAAGCAGTACTTTAAGGATCTTTTGTATTCTGCCAACTTGCCTTCTGCTGAGAAAGTGGAAGCTGGGTACCCAGGAGTGGGCCACTGCATTATGCAAGCTGAAATCATAGAATCAGTCAAAAAGCTCCTTGGTGGCAAGGCACCAGAGGTGAGTGAGGTCTGCCCTGAGTACCTCAAGTATCTGAATGTCATATGGTTGTCTTGGTTGAAACACCTTTGCAACATTGCATGGCTGGTCGGGACATCACCTCTGGAATAGCAAACCAGTAAAGTAGTTCAAGAAGGAAGACTGTCCCATGTTTGGCCAATAGTACAGTCCCTAATTCAAGAGGAGCAGTGCAGCCTGGGCCCAGTCATCTAGCAGCAGATCTAGACATTGCACAGAGTGCTTCAGAATTCATTAGAATTCTCCAATCAAATCCACATGTGTTTTGTAGATTTGGAGAAAGTGGTTAACATTTTCCTTGCAGTGCAATATGGAAAGTATTCCAATGTTACTGGGTCCAAGGCCTCCCTACTGAGGCTGTCCGGCTCTGTAAAACCATAGCAGGAGCTTGATTTGTATTGAAGTTGAACCTTTTCCCTGTGTATAATGGACTCTAGCACGGATTCCTTTTGTTGCTGTTTTTGTTCATACTTTTTATGGACAGAGTTTTTCTAGATGCAGCCAAGGGCTGGGGGAGTCTGGTTTAGGGACAAAAGGAGACTCATGCAGAGATGCTATTGTGACAGCTTTGTTGTATTAGGATCCATAGTATGCAATGGGATGTTTCACAGTCAAGTGTGACAACTAGAATAGGAATTGGCATCTTCAAGTCCGAAGAGCTCTTGCCCCAAGAAGAGAAGTTCAAGAATCTAGGGCTTTAACTCTGATGCTTTGCAAGTAAGAGAAAGATGAAGCATGAGAGTGACAATTGTATAGGTCAGCAGCTGCACAAATTGGCATAACTTTATCAGTTTGTTGTAGTGAAAAATAAGATGAGCCAGAGGGATAGGCTCTCAATTTACTGGCTAATCTATGATCCTACCCTCACCTGTTGTCACAGCTTTGGGTCATGTCCGATCAGATAAGATCTTTTATTAGATTTACCTAATTTCCCTCTGAGGATCAATAAAGTCTAATCCTACCTCATCTTATCTTATCCTGGATATAAAAGGGAAAGCTGGGTTTCCTCTGCAGGGTGGCTAGATGCCCCCCAAAAGATTGGATGAGGAGCTCTGTAACCTGAGAGGGGCTTCAAGTAGAGCTGCTGCTCCTTCTTATCTAAAGAAGCCATATGAGGTGACTCAGACATCTTTCGGATGCCTTCTGTATGCCTCCTATTGGGAGAAGGCCCCAGGGAAGATCCAGGATGCGCTGGAGGGAGTTTGTCTCTTGGCTAGTCTGAGAGTGGCTTTTGATCACTCTTGCAGAACTTCACTAAGTTTGTGCGGAGTGGGAGTTCAGGGCATCTCTACTTAGACTGCTGCCCCTGGGCTGGATAAGCTTGAAAAGTTAGGTGGAGAGATCAATGGATAAACATACAAATATCAGCCATCTTTGGCTGTCATCAAATAATGTCAACCTAAAGGCCCATGAATCCAGTTAAAGAAGGATTCATGAAACCTTAATATGAAAGTTGCCTGTCACATGTTATTGTTCAACTTTAGGTTGGTCAATAAAAGATAAATTATATTTGGTAATATGTTATGCCATTTTCAGTTTTCTAGACTTTCATTTTGTGCATTGACAAAATGTAATATTTTTTTCAACAATTAGTATTTTTATTGTTTGAATTTAGTCTATATTCCTGTCTTATCAAATCTTTTTCAAGAGAAAAAAGCAACCGTACAGTTTTTGTAACACCATTTTCCGTTTGAAGATCTTGAGTTAAAAAGAGAGACAATGAGGGTAATTGGAGGAAATTATAGGTCAGCATGTTCCTACTGACTTACAACATGAACAACAAGGCGCTCATTGCTGAAAGCAGCTCATCATATTACTGCAAACACAACGACAAACACAGGCACACACCTCACTGTGTTGTTCACACCTGCTGTCTGCCTCCCTTGTGTCAGGTCAAAAAGGCCAAAAAAGGTTCATTGTTGTCTTTCACTTTTACATTAGTTAGTCATCACACAGACTGCTGACAAATGAACAGCTGCAAACACAAATCATGAAAAACTGATGACATATTCTCTGTGTTCTCTGTCTGCTGCACACAGAGTACACACCAGCTACAAAACAACATTAATTTAATATCAATAAGGTATTTTAGTATTTTCTGTGGTTGGTCATTTTTGCGTACAGATTATTATTTGAGAAAATCATTTCAAAGGTTACTACTGGAAACAGCAGTGGTTAGCGCTCTCGCCTCACAGCGAGAAGGCCCCGGTTCGACTCCCGGCTGGGACCTTTCTGTGTGGAGTTTGCATTTCTCCCCGTGCATGCGTGGGTTTTCACCGGGGACTCCGGCTTCCTCCCACCGTCCAAAAACATGCTTCATAGGTTCATTGGTGACTCTAAATTGTCCCTAGGTGTGTCTGTGAGAGTGAATGTGTGTGTGATTGAGGCCCTGCGACAGACTGGCGACCTGTCCTGGGTGAACCCCGCCTTCGCCCATCAGCAGCCGGGTTAGGCTCCATCACCCCACGACCCCGAAAGGGAAGAAGCGGTCTGGAAGATGAATGAATGATGAATGATGAATGATTACCTGAATCAGGTGTATTTAGCCAATAAGGGATCATCTATTGAAGGTTAGTTGGAAAACATATTGGACACTGGCTCTCGAGGGCCTGGAGTTTGACACTCCTCACATAGTTTCACAGTATTTCGGCTGAACGAAAGGTGCTATACAAATAAATAAAGATTGAGTTTGAGATGTTAGAGCCGGACACCAAAGTGCCTGCCCTATTACTGCTTCCTCAGCAAGTCAGATATCAAAGGTTGCCCAGAACAATATGACAGTTGGCTCTGGCCAGACTATTTCACTGGAAAAACAAGACTTGTCATTATTAAGATTGACATCCTTAACATAAGATTTAGCAACCATTTGCGATCCTGAAGCTCAAAATCTGTGAGTTATATCTTATCCGTCATGATGACAACGCTTGTGTGGACACAGCAGGATTTATCAGAGACTTCCTGCAGAATTTGGAAGTGCAGAGGATGGCATGGCGTGCCAGCTGTCCTGACCTCAACCTCACTGAACACTTCTGGAATACTCTTGGGAGTGCCGTTTATGCCAGACAGACCATAACCACACTCAAACTTACAAGGACAAGGTGTCAGACTATCGAGGCTCTTCTTCCCTCTGAAACTTCTGCTTCACAAAATAAATGCTTACATTCCCAATATGTCGTGTTCTTTCAAAATTCACCAAATACAAAACAGGAATCAATTGTAAAATAACTTTTTGCCAGAAACATTTTGGCCAATATTTTTTGCAGCCCACATATTCTGCTCATTCCACAAGTGCATGTTCTTTATAAATGCATCATCCTTCCAAAAGAAAACGGTTTTTGTAACAATGGAATTTATTAAATAAAAGCGTTGTTACAACAAAGAAATGATCTACCAAACAGAAATGTCTTCACTTTTTTCTGCTAAATTTAAATTAAGACTGAAAGTCTTGAAAAGGCCGACAGTCTACGCTAGCCCCAGGGACTTCCATCTATCTTTTATTCAGACTAATTACTTTTCTGACTAAATTAACTTCTACTCCTGTAATTTGCAGAGAAAGACATTTCTAATGAGCACCCACCCCAACTTCAGAAACCCACAAACGCTCACAAAACCAGAGCAGTTTAACATATGCACGTGTGAATATGGGTCAACACACTGATGATGTACAAGAGTCAATTATTATTTTGTTCACTCCCAATGTCCTTGTAGTTGTAGATACAACATTAAAAATATTTATATAAACCAAGTTAGATGTTTTATTTATTTTTTTTACTATACAACTGTAAAACAGCTGTCATTTTAAAGCAAACCTTTGGAAACATGAATGTACAACAAGGCCCTTTATGTTTTAAAATCTAATCTAAAAGATCTTTTAGCATATATTTTGCTTCTTAATTAAACATTTAATATAATAGTCAATCATCTATTGAACAGAATGATATTAGGTTTCCAAATCACTCAATGTAACTAATTACTCATAGTCTAAGGCTTTCTTGTAGAAAAAGATGGTCACAGTTGCACCAAATTTTATTTCTTTTCCTTTAGCCTCCAACTTCCTGTTTTCAAAAAAGAAGCATTTAGAGCGGAAAAATTCTATGCCATCTGTTTCTACTATTTGACAACATATGCGCGCATTATTTTTCCTATTTGTCACCAAAACTTTATTGAAAAAATGAGCTGTTAAAAACAGTGCAAGAAAAAAATATATATTGACAAGGTTATATTAAAACATCACATAATTAGTAATTGAAGGCTGCCTAGAAGTTCACCTCCAATACCTGTAGCTTCTGTGCTAATATTGTCAATATGCGAAAAAGATCCTTTTAGTGCCCTTTAGGGTTACGAATAGAATTACATTCCATTAATGAGAGGGTCTTAAATTAACAAAATATAGTGGAGTAATAATTATATTAGGACAAAAACTGTGAGAATTGTGCCAATTGTTTGGTTTTGTTTAATCTCTGATGTTTTTTTTAGTTCTCTTGACATTCTGTTTTCAGGTCTTCAGTCCACAACAGCTTTAGATTGTCAAATATCCACCACTGACGTGATTAAAGTCATGATCTGCATTATATTTGAGTGTCTGGTTTCCAGTCCAGTCTGTGTCACACTTTTTAATTTCTCCGTCGGTTTAAAGTTTGTGTTTCAGTTTCGTGTTTCACTTTAATTTTTAAACATTTATCTTTCTGTCATCAGGGACTGGTTTCCTGCTTTTTGGTTCGTACTCCAACAGGTTTTGACAAACACACTCATTTACATCACTTAAAGAGTTTTAGAAATGTAGCATAAGAACATTTACTTTGTTTTCAGTGGCTTTATTTATATGACAGATTGGCTTAATAAAAAAATGTTGACCTGATCATTTAAATGAACTTAACATACATTTCTCATTGTATAACACAACACAAACAACCAAAGCCAAGCTACATTTCCGAGAAAGTGTATGCATCCCATTGGTTTCATCTGGTCATCCATATATTTATTCTTTTTTTCAGTTTTTTTTTTTTTTTTAATTATTTTCCTGACTCGGGTCAAAGGGATTCCTTGAGCCTGTCTCAACTGGCAGTTGTAAAGTACACTCCCAAATGGCACCAATGCATAACACAGACACACAAGCACACATACACTTCCTTTGAATGAAATGCATCGTCTGTTAAGTCTATCCATAGTATTTAGGTCTGTGAGGAAGTTAGAATCCCCAAAGAAAACCTTTGAGTGCACATGGAGAGCAGACAGTCATCACACAAACAATCCAGCCAATATTTGAACTAAAACTTTCTTTTAGGACAGTGGTTATAACAATTTACCAATAATGTGTATCCTGAAAAAATTACTTTTGACTGGATACAATGTGCCATATGAGTTTTATGCTAACTTCTCTGATTTACATACCTTTGAGGCAGCAGCAACACTGAGCTAAAGCCTTCTGGCTGTCTGGGAAATCAGTTTCTAGTTGTGGCCAGCCCCCACAAACATCCTTTGTGATTGGATCCATTTTCAGGGAATGAGCAACATGAGCATAATCAACTCTTCCCTTTTCTGTAGACTGTCTTTTATTTTGGTAATTGTTTTGACATGTGTGACAAAGTTTTGGACCAACTTCTCTTTACATGGAAAAGAAATGCATAAACATGCACACAACTTTACTTCATCCCCACTTTGTGAACACTGCAAGAATGCTCCAAAGATGAAAAAAAAAATGTTGTCCATCTGTTAGTTGCAAATTCAAGGTTCATTTGAGAACAAATTTTTATTCTGTCTGCAACAATAGTCATGTGAAGCATTAATAGTAAAGTTGAAGTACAATTTACAGTCAGTTTGGGGTGACTGAGTTTACAAATTGTGGGGTCTGTAGTAAATTTAAGATTGTTCCAGAAGGAAACAAACATAAAAACCAGACTGTTCTTTTATTACACACAATGTTGAATTACAACAATAATACATTTTATTCACAAGTACCTTTCTAAATACCCAAGGACACTGAACACATTTAAAAATTAAAAGGTGAAATGTGGTTCACATAACACATTCCTAATTTATCTGTCCTTCAATGGGCCATTTGGTGATAAAACAATGTTTTAAGAAGCAGCAAACTGAAAAATCCAGCAACACAATGAACTTCGTTCATAGACACATTCTCGAGCACTTATAAACAACTCATACATTCACATTTCAATCAGTAAAAAAAAAGTGGATTTTAAAAAGAAACAATGCAGCCAATCCCACAAAAAGGCCAAAAATGTATTTCCTGATATCTGTGTAACCTAAAACGTTGGTCTTAAGTTAAATTAAGTTTCAATTTTGTCCCAGCATGTCAGTGAAGACTCAGTTCAGGATGGTTCTGTAGAAGATATTAGAAGGTATTTTTAAAAAGTTAATCTTAACTTAGTGTTTTTCTTAAGTCGAGGCATCCCACCTCTTCTCCAAAAGGCCTTCAAGATTCTCAAGTTATAGAAGCCTCTTGGACCAGAGAAAAAAAATCTTTAAATACATCCCTCCTAGAGTCAGAACTAAACATGGAGAAGATGCATTCAGCTTCTATGCTCCAAAGATCTGGTACAGACTTGAAACCCTTAGATCAGCTGAAACACTCAGTGTATTTAAATTAAGGTTAAAGACTCACCTGTTCTCAGCTGCATTTGACTAATATGTATTCAAATCTTTACACCTCACTGTTTATCTATGATTGTTTTAAATTATGTTCTTTTAACTCTCTTTTTATATCATTTTAATGATCACAACATTACTATTTCTCTTGATTGTTTCTTTTAAAGTTTTATGTAAAGCACTTTGAATTGTCTCTGTACCTTAAATGTGCTATACAAATAAACTTGCCTTTAGTCAGAATCAGTGTCATTGCGTTGAATACATGAACCGTCGAGGAATTACAGTTTGATGAAGAATATGTGTCAGGCTACAGTCACATATCCCAGAATGCAGCACCCTAAATGTATGTTATTCAACAAATTCTATTGGTTTGTAATTAGGAGTTGGCAGTCGCATTTCTACGCACCACGCGGTGGATGTGGAGGTTTTAATAAAAAGTAAACATTTTACGGCAAGCAGACAATTTTTCTCTGAAAGTTGACATCGCTCTGTGGCCACCAAGGCACATTTTAAGGTTGCACAGTGGCAGTCCAGTGACAGTCAGGGATTACAAAATTAGGCAACAGCTGGGCGGCCACAGGCCGGAAGCAGCTCTGACCGGACGATGTGTAAATGTCTCCTGTGGCAGCCGTCTACATCAAGCGCCACCGCCTGCCCGGTAGCCCAGTGGTATATAAAAAATGGGATATTCTGCATGCCATGATGGACCCTTAAATGCCGCCATCTGCATTCATGACCACGCCAATGATTTTCAAAAAAATTGAGCAGCAGCATGACATTTTGAAGATTCTGCCGATGCCTCCTCATCGCGTGGTGGCAGTTGTATTTGTGACCGTAGCAGTATTTGGGCGTTGCTGGCGACATCTCTGGTGTTAAGGGGAAAAAAAACAACTCCAGATGAACTTGTGCTATCCAAGGCACATTGACGTTTGGAGTGGGGTTATATGGACCCCACTACCCAACACGTTTTTTTCCAAGGATTTTTGATTGTCACTGGTGTCCATAGTAGACTTGAAATTCTGTCCACCTTTATCCACCTTTGTTGTGGGAGGGATCACACATCAATGTAAGGGTGGACCCCACAAGATAGCACAAGGGTTAAAAATCATTTACCTCAACACATAATCTTTTCTTTTTTAAATCTATGACAATTCACCAGAGTTTAATCCAGAAAGCCCTGAGTTAGATTTTAAGTACTTTTTTTAGAGCAGGGATGTTCATCATTTCAAGATCTACCACCCTGCCTGTTTCCAGCTCTCCTACACTTCCTGCTGCCGATTAGACATCTCAGAAGACATCTGAGTCATCTTATCAACAGAGAGTAGTGCAGCAGATCTTGATGACCAGGGTTTGGTAGACCTGCTTTAGAGTTAGTATTGATTACATTTAGATTCTAGAGTAGTTTCAATCCAAAAGACCTGCTGTTCATGGACAGTTTCAGTGTAAACTCTAATATTACATTCTGTTGTAATCCCTTCATCTGTTGTAAATGATGCCAATTTAACTTTGATGGATGCAAAAGAAAAAACAAAAAGTTGAAGATTTTTAAAACTCCAGAAGTTCAACTTAGTTATGCAACGCATGGTTGTTAGTTTCTGGTGCTGTTCTTTTTTCTTGAAATCCATTGGGTCTGAACAAGGCTTCTTCCTGTCCCGCTGGACTGCAATTAAGCTGGTTGGAGTGATGTGGTGCCAGAGGCCTTTGTATGAGCTACTTCACTCAGGTCCTCAGGGAAATCGCAAGTCTTACCTCTCTGAAACTCTTTTCGTCTCACTTTCTATACTGTCAGCCTCACTTTTGACTTTTTCTTTTCTGTCTCATCATTTCTTCTCTCCGGTTCTTCCATCCTCAAGCTTGTTGATCTCCCCCATCCTGTTGGTTTTTTTTTTCAAGTTGACTGACTTGCGCTTTAGCACCTATAAGTTATTCAAGGGCTATACGGGTTAATTCCCATTGCCATTGATTAGTAACTCTGCCACACAGCAGGGAAGGAAGTCTATTGATTAACATGTTTCCTTCAGATTTCTCACTCACCAGCTGATCCAAAGCTGTGCTTCATTAGGTGTGAAGAAAGTGATGAAGAGAGGTGTAAAGAGAAAGGGAACAAAGAAGAAACATTGAAAATGTGACACAAATTTATGTGTTACTTCATAACTATTCAAATGATTTTGTGGAGAAAAAGAGAATGTGGTTGTGAACAAATAATAGTGAATCATTCCACTCATGTGATTTAATAGAATTCTTTATTTTTAAAGAAAGCATAGATTAATTAGTTGCTTAACTCTTTAAAGTCCTACTCCAATCATCTTTTGATCTATTGTAAAATTGTTCCCAGTGGTCTTATAACCATGCAGCTTTTAGCCAAAATAAAAGAAAAAAAAATCTAATTTTCTAAGTTTTAGTTTCTTCAGTAGTTCATTCATCTTTGAGTTGTGGCATGGAGTAAGCCTGCCCCTATTTCCCATCATCTCTTTGTTTACACTCTTTCCCTCTAGCTTACAGTCCCCCACCACCCCAACCTAGCATTACAGATGCAACATAAAAGGCGAGAAATATAGAATATAGTCGTACAGTTTTGAGCCAGATGCCATCTTGACTGAGGAAAACGGAGAACATACTGTAGATCAGGGGTGTCAAAATCAATCGCACAGGGGACCAAAATCTAAAATACACCATAGGTCGCAAACCAAACAGGACAAATGTTTTTTGAACACACTAAAAAATGTGTTTTTAACTTTAAAAACGTAACTTTTTAACGTAACTATGAATAATAAAAATGCAGGAATATTATTCCAGAATAAATCAACTTAAACCTTAAATAACTTTCAATGTTTTATTCTCTGCAGAAATATATTTTGTCAAAATTATGCAAGTTAGAAATAAGCGCAAGAAAACATTGGACCCTTAATAACAATAAAACACCTGTAGGGCCAGATATAACTACCCAGCGGGCCAGATCCGGCCTTGACTTTGACACGTGCTGTAGAACCAGATGTCTACAAGTAGATGCAATAGAATGGCAGGAGCATCTGGCTTGCTGTTGTAGGTACTCATATCTGAGTCCTGTTGGTACTCAGATATGCAATTTTAAGCTTAATTTTCTTTATGTCCTCCTCCATCATGATAAACAGTAATATTTGAAACACCAAAAACACGATTTTCCTCAAAGTGGGTCTTTAACACCAGATCTGTCACCGGAGACACTTTAACAACACGCACTCTATGACTTAATGTAACTCTTTAACTGTTTATGAGTGAGATCAACATGAACTAGCTAATTCTGACATTAAAAAAGTGGCTTTTCATATCATCTTTGCATCAGTATGAAAAGATTTGACCAAGGTAAAGTGTTGCACATCCGCGCAAGGCTGCTTTTCTCCACTTCAGAGACCGATTTAATTACATTAATTGCATCATTGATTGAAGAGTTGCAATGGTCGAAAGAATATAAACACTGGAGGTTAAGCTTTGGTGTTAAATGTTCTCTTTCAACCTTAATCGGAATCCCAACTAAAAGCAAACAGACTGGATTTTAGTTGGTGAATATTTGCCTAGGTGTGTTGACATCATCTTTACTAATGTGCTTTTTTTTAACAGAAATGAATTTTGAATTTCTTGAGATATAAAGTGCATCACAATACAACATTCTTTTAGCCTTTAATTAATTCATAGTAAAATTGCAGTTACATTCAGAGAGGAGGAGCTGTCTTGAGGCCAACTTCATACTAAATGGTTGTTTTTCTATCCTTAATATAACTTTTTTCTTGCACTTTCTTGAACAGTGAAAAAGTAAAAACAACAAACAACAAAAATTGCTTTCAAAGGCATAAACTTGCCATAAACACAGTCTAAGATTAATGTGCTGCCATGCTCCCCAAGTTCTAAAATTAAAAAAAGCACCAATAAAAAGACACAGTAGCTCCCAAAATGCATCTAATCAATTGATTGGCCCCATGACCAGATAATGACAGGGACATGCATGCATGATATACAATCAATCTGGACATAAGACATAATTTCATCAGACATAATTTCAGCCAAATGACTCCAACATCTTTCTTCTAGCTAGTAAATGTGAATGGCTACTAATGTTAAGTGTGAGACATTACATCATGGCTTTTGATTTCCACATGCTTATTGACAGATCTAGAAAAGCTAGATGAAAAGGACAAAAAGCAAAAGTTCTTATCCATTTTACAAGTACATTTCAAACTGCAGTTCCTGTTATTTGCCTATTAGATCTTAAATCAAGTACAATATCAAAGGAGTACAAGATATTTAGTAGAAATCTTGGCTTAAAGGAGATAGTTTGTGAAAATCTACAGGAAAGCCTGTGCAAACCTGTGTTATGTTGTCGTTGTGCATGTGTGTGAGACTCAAACCTTGTACAGTCCAATAGAGGCAGTTGCACACTAATTGGAAACTTATCTCTCTTAAGCACACACAGACCGTCAATGACCTTCACCACCTGCTAATTGGCAGAGGGCAGTTTTGGCTTTTACAAGACTGCAGTCAAATGCCTGTGCATGAGCATGTGTGTGTGTGCCTGCAAAGATCTCATATAGAGGAAACACCTGCATTGCCAATTACCCCACTTAAGTAGCTCAAAACCTCTTTTTCAGCCTCCTCCATCCAGAAGTACCACTTGCAATGAAGCCTCTTCTTCCTCCTCTACTCAGTCTGTCAAAACCCTCAAAATTCTTTTTTCCCCCAAGTATAGCCACTGCTCTTCCACACTAAGAAAAGTCAAGGTGGCATGATAACATCTATTTCCCCTGAACGCCTCTTTGAGGAGATTTTAGAGGCATTTCCCACCAGGAGGAGACCCCAGGTAAGACCCAGGATGATGTGATTGGCTTTAGGGTTCTATCAGCAGAACTGGAGGAAGTTTTTATTGAGAAGGAGGTCTGAGCACCTCTACTTAGGATGCCAGTTCTGGATAAGTGGTAGAAGATGGATGGAATGAAGGTTTTAAGTGTGCTTGTGGGAAAAGAAAAATTGCACGAGCATGCATATCTGTGAACAAATAACTAAATTAAAGAAATGAACTTGAAGTTTATATTCCCCTGAATAGTCAAAACACACTGCATTATAGACTCATCTTAATTTAAAGCCTTTTTTAAAGTCTTCCTTCATTGAAAGTTGCTCTCCAGTGCTCATATGGGGGCTTCTCCCATTCCTCATACGGTTTTTAAAAAGGCCAATTCCTGGGGAATGTCCAGAGAGTTCCAGATAAGGTAAATTGAGCTGTTCTGAATGGCGCCATATAATGGATTACTCTGCCTGCAACAGCAGAAAAATGTTGGCTTCGTGCAGTCAGTAGTAAAACAAAATGCTGACCACTCGCAAACAATCTGTTGTCATCAAAAATATAGCAAATGGTGTCGAATAAAAAGGGGGAATAAGTAAAGACGTGTCTTCCGCTTCACTTACCCACACTCTGTCTTTCACTCTTGACCACTGGCCAGAGTGTATGTTTTAAATCGTCCACAGTTAAGAATACAAGGCACTGCTTAGCAGTACTGCTCATTTTGAATTACTTAAATCAGAATAGTGTTTGGTTGTTTTGATTGCTGCTTGCCCTTCCTTATATGCTGTACGTGCAGAGAGTTTAAAGTTCCACAAACATCATCTTTTGATCGATTTTCAAAGCAGTGGACTTTTAATTATGATTATGCCATTATTAGCCAAAAATCAAAAATCTGTGTCGTTTTCCAGGACAAATCTCATTCATATAGAAACAGAACAGGCAGAGGGCTGGTTCCAATTGCAGCAGGTTTATTAACACAACTAAAAGTCCACAAATCTAAATCAGGGTCAGGCAGACAAAAGTCAGCAACGAGCATGGGAGCATCAGAGAGCAACCACAGCGGTCAGAGTCCAGGCGAGGGTCGGGGCAGGCGGCTAACAAGCAGACTCCAAGATAAAGCTGGATCAGGTAAACAGGAGATCAGGTCAGGATGAAAGGCTCAGTATGCAGGCTGAGTGGCACAAACAATACTTCACAATGAGTAAGACTCTGAGTAGTGTTTACGTGTCCTGTGGGTATTTAGCAGATGAGAGTCAGCTGGGCGGCATCCAGGAACTGTGGGCTGGGGTTGCTGGGAGATGAAGTGCATTCAGTGCTCTGGAGACTGTTCCCACCACTGACCAGATCGGGAGACAGAGTGCCAACTCCTGACAGACTCTCAGTTGTGGGCGGGACTATTGGCACAGAGTAAGTCATCCCCCACTTTGCATCATCCATCTGTTTACACACTCTCCTACTAGCTAAGCCTCCAACCTAACATTACTGTTGGTACAGAAATGGCAAGCAATACTGGAACTATCTCGCTATACTGTTTGGAGCCAGATGTTAGCTCGCAAAACAAAGACTTAAATGACTCTATTTTTCTACAAGTAGATGTAGCAGAAAAAAAGCAAAGCAGTGAGTTTATGGCCTAATGACTTCACACCTTCGAGCTTTTTTTAAAGTTTTAAAGATTTATCTGCTTCTGACTAACAATGATCTGAATGAAGAAATACTCAGAATTGCAATTTTAGGCTCCAATTTCTTTACATATGTCCTCCATTATGAGAAAAAACGCTACAAGAACACGTTAAAAACACACCAGCTTTTAAGTAATGCAATAACAAACAAAAGCCCTAGTAAACAAGAGCTCCAGTGGGACTGACAGACAAAATAAAACATAAAGGGAAGTGTCAGCAAGCAGGTGGTCTGCAGAGATTTTCATGTGCAAATAGTTCAAATAGTTCGAATGGGCAAGCAACTCTAAAAATATCTATGCATTTGTTTGGTTTAAATTGCTTGTTTGGAGGGAGTACAAACGAGAACTTACCACGAAGGACGACAAGTATATAAGGAAATCAGCTTGTCCTTGTAATGCTTTACCAGGGATATAATGATGTTATTTTTTTTCCAACTCAAAGTACAATATTACGTTCCTCACTCCCCTTGGTTTGCCGGTCTCATTAATCCCCACTAGGGTTCACTTGCAAGTAAAATGAGACTCCAGTTTTCAAGTAGATAAGAATTTCCTTGTTCACAAAATGGCCAAGTGGGGCTGGAAGGAAACTGATGATGCCTTAATGTAAAACAACAAAAATGAAAAAAGAGGAGAAAGTTCTTGTTTATCTTGTTTCAAGTTATCAGTAAATCCCTGAATGCTCAATTTGTCCATTTCCACCATATCTTTCTTGAGTTTTACAGCCACATTTGCATGAACGCATTAATCACGACAGTAAAATAGCTTCATGTTAATTGATTGCTTTAACTGGTTTCCCCTCAGAAACAGCAAACGATCAAAGTCAGTGCAGCAAAGCCTGCTGCAGTGGTTTTCCCTGATGAGGGAAAGAAAACATTACACATCGCTTCCTCTTTCTTTGAATTATTCAGTTGCACCTCGGGCCATTGTCTATTGATGTTCCCACAGCCTTAACACTAGCCACATCTAATAACCCCTCCCTTCGATAATCAGAGTTTTATCATGTGGATGCGTCTGATTTAGTATTCATAGCAGGGAAGGTTCAACAAAGTGGAGTGAGCACTGATTCAATTGGATAACCTGACCCATATGTTGTAAAACAATATAGTGTAATTAGAATCCTCTGGATGAATCTAAATGTGGTAATCATTTTATGGAAGCGCAGCAGCTAATACTTTAGGACTTTATTATTAGAGCACATTAAATTATACACTCTGCCTGCTGGCTCAACATATGTTCTATTTAAGTGCACAAAGTGTAAGTGAGTGACTGAAATGTTAAATATTTAAGTAATTCAAGTCATCCACACAATTTAACAGTGTGATGTAGTTTGAATTTTTACACCAAAAAGAGAACTGACATTTGAACTGATACAGGTATCATACCAGCAGGTCTTTGGTGTCACTATATTTTCCAAACTGAAAAGCAAATCTCTTCCAACTGTAGGTGTCGTAAATGCATCGGTAAACAGTAGAAAAAGAAGAAGCCCTTCCCTGTTTGTGCAGTGTGAACACCATATGTCCATTCAACAATGCATCTTGAACATGGATCAATCACATGCCTGGTGTGTTTGTGGATTTCTGGTTCAGAGCTTTTATATATGACATTGATGGTATTTTTAGACTGCATCCTCAAACTGTACTTTCAGTGTTCTGTCATTGAGATTAAACCCTACATTTTTCGACATTTAACAGACCACAAGAGTCAACTCTCCGCCCACTGAAAACAGGGTGATTCAGATACATTTAAACATGTGTTTGTGGGTTACTTAAAATGTGAGCATCTTTCTTATTTGAATGGCCTGCACTTCACCGTGAGGGAGCAGCTGTGACTCAGGATGTCTCTCAGCAGGTACAAAGCCCACACACACGACGGACAGGAAATTACAGCTTCACCTGGGCCAGCACTCACCTGTGCACCATCCTGACTCACTGCCTGCTGCCCGGTGGGCGAGTAAGCCTCCAAAACAGTTGCATATTGCATAATTTACGTTTTTTTTAATCCTTGCATCTCTTTTTTTTATTCAAGCATTTTACACTAGGCCTCTGCATGTGTCAACAGGATTCTTTTTAGGACCCACAATAAGGAACAGAAGAAGCCACAATTTTCAGGTCTCAGGAATTGATGTGGAATTTTTAAAAATGTTTTTATTTACTTTGTTTTGTTTTCATTTTTTTTCTTTAGCCCCCCAAAATTGTTTTCCTTTTTTTTGTATAATATCAGATAACATATGTCTCACACTAATTTAAATTCAGGATTCCTTTTCCCAAGCAATCTGCGTGAGTGAAAAAGAAGCTGTGAAAAAAGCAGTGTAACTTGTTTGCCAATCCTATTTCATTTTAATTTGTGCTTATGTTTTTAGTTATCTCCAAAAAATTTAAACCTCCCTTGTACCAGCCCTCCTGAATGCCTGGCACGACAGTATTTTGCTTTTTGAGCAGAGTCTGGGAGCACAGATGGCCACGTTGTTATTGTTGTAGCTCAAAAGAGTTGCAAAATGAATATACAGAAAACAGTAAATTGAGCTGAAGGATACTTTTTTGTTGTTTTTGTTTTAAATAGAGGATTTGAATGGCGGAAAATAATGTTCAAATAATAATACGCAGACTGACAACATGAGATCTGCACAGGCGGGAAAAAAAAATGTAGATTGAAATGGGTTTGCCAGTTTGAAAAAGGATAAAAAGATTTTCACAATTGAAGCACAAAATGTGAGTTAAAGAGTTCCCAAAATAATATCCAGTATAACATGTGACTTCTCCTTTTTCCCTCATTACAGCAAAAATGACACCAAAGTTAATTAAGAACTCACTCCATGTCATTAAAGCCAGTCTAAGTAAATTACTTGCTCATCTTACTTACATTTTGCCGTTGGATAAAATACAACTTTCATAAAAGGATCTTGGGTTTGGGCTTCTTTCTCTGTGTTTTAGGATCTTGAAGGCCCCCTCCTTCTGCTCCAGGTGTTCTTGAGCAGATAACCTTGGAGTTCTGTGAGCTGCTTGGAGTTGCTGCTTCTCTGTGTGAGAGTGGAAGACTGCCAACCTCTGCTTGGAATTTTGGGCGCGCATTGACTGCTCGCCCTGTCAACTCCTCATCCTTATAGAGGAGGGAGATGAAGCTCCACAGCAGAAAATAAATGTTGGTATACTGCAGCTGGATCACATCTGGGTCACTGTTTTAAAGTCCCAATCCAATTATAGAGTCATAGAGTTGTTAGCGCCAACTAAGCCTGCGCTCATTTCCCATCATCCCTTTGTTTACACTCTCTCACTTAGCTTACAGCCCCTCACAACCCCAACCCAACATTACCGGTGCAACAAAAAAAAGGCGAGAAATTTTGGGGATAAACAGTTTTGAGCCAGATACTAGCTTGTTTAAGCTTTGTTGTAAGAAAAAAAACTTCAACCAATTAGTTCATTAGATATCTATTTGTTAATCACATGATGTACAACTTTATGACTTTTCTGCCTCATTCATTTGTTAAAATTGACAGTCAAGGTCTTGTGAGAGACATTACCACCTACATGATTGAAGTTTCTTATTAATATTATTTGTTTCATCCCACTATCTGTCAGGAAAATTTATTCAAATATAGCAGGGCGGCGAGGGGGGGGCATATTTTGAAGTTTCATGTTAGTTGTTATCTTCAGAACACATAACCACGCTGGTCAACACATTTCAACTCTTCACTCCTCTTGAACTTCCTTATTTGTTTAAAAAGCAGTATATTAATAACACTTAGGTTGCACTAAGCAAACTGGCATCCAAAATAAAAAGTGTTAATAAGTTAATTATCCTCACAAAGATTTTAAAGAGCTGCACCTCTCACTTTCTCTTGTTGTTTAGAGCCGCCTCATAGGTCCTGGCCAATGGCTGCAGAGATCTTTAGTCACATGGTTTTGTTCACAAGCTTTGGTCCGAAACAGAAATGTGTGGTAGATGTCAGTCTGAATACAGACCAAACACAATCTTCAGAACTCGATCTGGAATAAATTAAGTGAACTCGGTCAGAACCAACAGTTGCCCAGTCTGAATAGACCCTAAGAAACTCCCAGAGTCAGAGACGTAAGGAAATGTGAATTCTCATCATCATGAATATGACCTCATTCAGAAAATGCATGTAGACATACCGTCCATCTCTGAATGCTGTTAATAACGTTTTGATTTTATATTTTTTTAAGAAAATTATTTGCTGTAAATTTCTAAGTGTGACATCTTTAGCCTAAATGTCTTATTTAATGAAGACTTTTTGGTCAGAAGCCCTTTTTTGTTCCTAAGAAGCTAAAAATATAATTTATGATTTTTTCCCCCCTAAATAATGTATTTTGGCATAAAACAACCCAAATTTTATATAATTATATTTGAAAAGGTGAAGTTTTTGAGGAGGTTTTTTTTTTTGGGCCAAGAGAAAGTTGTTTTGTTTATCATGCAGTCTGTATGTTTAACAGAGTGAGCTACAGTTCTTGTCCTGAGGCTGCAAAGTATGATCTCTAACAGTCTGTCAGCAACCTTTCTTTGCTTTCTGTCTGATCAAAGCCTCCGCTGAGCAGCACCCGCTGCTGCAGGTCTCTGCCCTCGCTTCTCCTCGCTCGATGTAAAGAAGAACAAAGTCAGGCTGGGGAAGGACACACAAAGGAGAACAGAAGGGGGAGAAAGTGAAACTAGAGAGCCAGGCGAGAGGGATGGGCCGTGCTGGGAGGTCAAGTTTGATAAGCACTTCAGATCTCCTGCAGCACAACAAGAAAATCTGGCTCAGCTAAGCTAAAGGAGCAATGTGGAGGAGATGGAAGCAAAAGGGTGGACAAATGGGGATCTAGGCAAAGGCATAAGATTCAACAGTGCCAGGTCAACGAATATGGAAATTGAGCATTTAAGTATTTTCACCAAATATCCCCTTTTATCTTTTATATCAGCGTAAGTTTATCTTTGCTGAGAGTTTAAAGGATCGTCGGTACATCCATGCAGATGTCTGTTTTCATGAGCCGTTGCACCCTCAGACAATTTAAATTTGTTGTGTTTGTGTAGGCAAAGCCATTTGGAACATTAAAAGCTGCTTTGTAGACTTTCCCAGCATTTCTTGGTAAACCATTTCTACACGAACACTTCTTTCATCCAAGACATTTGTTCTAGAATAATCTGGAAGTGTTCTTTTGAGAATCTCTTTTGTGCCATTATTCCACAAACTCCACCTCAAAAGTATTACAATTTAAATGACTTTTGTTGAAAATATATATTTAAAATTTACTTTGGAATTAATCATGTCAAAATAAGGATACAATTTTTTTTTTCTCATTGCAAAATTATTACTGGAGTTAATCAGAAGAATTCTTGGTGTTTTTTATCCGTGGTTAGGACACATGGATGAAATCTAAGCCTCAAACTGTGACAGGGTGTCAGCACCCTTATAACGGCTCAATCTTTCATTCTCCAGTGTCACTGTCTATTGTTGTCACTGTCATTGTCTGTCTTTGTCTGGGTTATTTTGTCTTTCAAGTCACTGCGTTGGAAAAAGGTAAGGTGTATGAGCGCATGTGTGTGTGTGTGTGTGGTTGTTTGTCCGAGTGGGACTCTCAAGTTCATGGAAAGTGTAATCCTTCAGCGAGTGGGACGAATGCTGCAGACAACATGTGAAGATTTTAGAGCAACATCTGCATCTGGAATGTTCTTTTTACCAGATATTAACAAGTAAACTCAGTTTAAAAGTGTGTAAAGTGAAAAATAGAAGGTGTCAGAGGGAAAATAAATCGGAAAATATAAAGAGAAAGAGAAAAAATGTTTTGTTTGAAGAAAAAATGTTGCAAAGTATGTCGTGCGTTTGTTGACTTGTTTTTTTTTTTTGTTTTGTTGCTTAGCATCTTTAATAAAATTTATTAAAAATGTATGTACATCGTTCAATTGGAATCATTCCCTTCTAGCTACTGACCAAGGGTGCAGAAGTAATAAAAAATTAAGATTTGGCAAAACTAAGAAAAAAAAATTTATAGTTATACTTAAAAACCTTGTAACAAAGACGTTTTTTATTCCTAGAATATCTCACTGAAGATTTTCATTTTTTAGGACCCAAGTACATTACTCACAATAACTTAGGAATATTGTTATTTATATATGTACTTCTCCTATTTGGTCTGAATTTGAATGTAATAGGTAAACATTCCCTTTGATAGTATTAATAATTAATGAGAAGAAACTCCATTTTCCTTTGCTTGATATTTATTTTACCAAAAGTTAAGGCATCAATAAATATAGCCCCAAATAACAAAAACTACAACCTGGAGCCAAATGTGTCATGGTAAACTGTTTAATCCAGACCACCAAACTGGAATAAGTTATATTGATAATCCTTATTGATGTTTTATTTTCCCTGTAATTCTGGGGTGCATTAGTTTATATAAAAAAAATGGCTTAACTTAATTTTCGCTTCAGGTCCAGATGTCTGCTGGGAAAAGTATGTTATCTAACCAAAGAAAAACTGTTGAAACAAAAAAAAAATGAAACTCTCTGTTTGTTTGTTTTTTCTCTCAAAGTATAAAAAGAGAAGAAAAACAAACATGAAAGAAAAATCTTTGAAAGAAAGGGTGCAAATTCTTACCATTGTTTTTTCAGTCTCCTTTCTAAAAAACAATACAATACATTTAAAAGTTCCACTTTGAATTTAAACAGGAAAAAATTAAAGGAGTATTAAACTAGGAAATGTAAAACAAAACTATGCATGCTTAATAATCTAATGATTAAAACAACAATAATACATGTAAAAATAATTTATTTTAAATTTCAGCAAGAAAAAAGTTAAAAGGAAACATCAGTTGTAAAATTCTAGCATTAATGAAATATGAAACGGAACTTGACACACCTGACTATATTATATTTTATTATTTTACCTAACAATAATAATTAAAGAAAAATCATAAATATACAAATGATTCAATGATTCAGCTGTGGGGATTACTTTGTGACAAACTGGGGAGACTAATTCATTTCTGGAGTTCTCACTTGTGTCTGTGGAGCAGAGGTCGAGGTCTGAGGAGCAGCATGACTCATATGCCACTTTTTCCTTACGGTCTCCTGAGTTTCTCTTTGGTTCCCAGGCTCTCACAAAAGAAATCAATGCAGGTGATGTTCAATAAATGTTTATCCTGTTTGCCCCACGACCTAAGGTGTGTTTTGGATTTTAGCCCCCTGCGCAATTGAGTCTGACACCCCTGATGTAGATGGTAAGAACCTGCAGTGTCTGGACAATCTACAATAACCAAATATATGTTGCGTTGACTGGTGATGCCTGTACGGACTGTTGAACCTCCTCCACCAAATCGACTGGTACTGGTCAAAGTTGTAAAGTGTCACTCGTGAGGTTCTACTCACCTCCATCTTACCTCCATCTGTGAAGTGAAACAAACACTAGATACAACATTCACTGAGTTTTCCACAATATCCCTAACTTATTATGAATGGTCCTTGAGGTTGTGTCCCCAAGCTTTAAGAAGATTTAAAATGGATCCACTTTACCCTGTTAAAGAGCATTATACCATAGTCCGGGTGAATTCTTGATTCTGATTGGCTGCTGAGTATGGATTAGAAAGTGATAATCTGGAATAATAATACACACCTAAAAAGAAGAAGTCCTAGTCACAAAGAATAGATGTTCTGTATCACTGTGCAGGCTTCTTTAAATCTAACTTTTGCTTCACGGTCTGGACAAAAACAAGCAGTAAGACGTGAACTTTCTCTCTGAACTCAAGCTTTATTTAATCATTTGTGATGATCGGCATAAATATAGTTTTCCTTTGATGCTTCAATTACAGTTGGAGCGTTGTCATGTCATCGTGACAACATGCCGCACCACGTATCAAATATTCCACTCTTTATGAAAAAGCTATCTAAGCCGAAAAAATAAGAATAAAGTACCAGTGACCATGGTATAAGTGGGACAATGCCCTTTGAAGTGTGAATTACCCCTTACTTAGAACAACTCTGACGATGTATTATGTCTGATAGGTTGATTTGCATTAAAATATTTGTTAACAAAGTACCTGACAGAAAATGCCCTGAACAAACTTTTCATGAAGAACCATCAAGCGATGAACACTGCTGTCCGTCTGACATCCACCTGCTACATTTCCTAGAACAAATGTTCATCCTGACTCTTCATTTTGTGTTCTATTCATTAATTGAAGCTTTTGCCGTTCTTTATTTTGACAGTTGCAGCTGTTACTCAAGCGGCTTAGTGGACTCATGGGATTGGTGTTGAGTTCCAGCCAGACGGGTAAAGAATGACCTTCTGAGTTACTGTGAGACATCATGTCAGCAACACTATATAATATAATATAATATAAACCTGCTATGCAGTGCAGGTTATAAACACGGCACTATGATGACTAATTCATGAGGAAAAGTTAAACACATGCAAACTGGTCAATGAGATGCAGCTCAGCTATTTGAAAAATTTAGGGACGTTTCCGAATGTCATCCTCCAAAGTCTCATTAGTGACTTAGTGTGTGTCATGTCTCCTCCCCTCAGTGTTTGCTGAAGTTCCTGCCTCCCAAATTGTCACTTCTCTCTTTTCCTGAACCGTTCCTCCAGTCTTTTGTGTGTCAGCAGCTCTTAAAGGTTGCTTTTGTCTCTTCTTCAGGCCTCGTTGGTCACAATGACAGATGTGTTCCGTTCGCCCACCAGCCTGGAAACTTAACCTCCTGTAATTTTGAGTGGCAATAGTTTATTCTATTAATTACTAAAAATAAAGACTTTACTTATATATTTGTTTCTCTGTGAAGTGACTTTTAATATGATAAACCAATCCAATTTAAAAAATACATAATTCACAGTAAAACCCCAATTTGATGCACGCCAGCATGCAAACACAATAATCATTATTTGTTTTCTTGATAAAATCTTCCTTAGTTTTGCATTTTAGCACCAGCAGCTATTCTTATAAGGTGAGGAAAATCATTTTCATACACATGTGCAACTCAGAGCCCCGGCAAACTGCCTGGCTAATTGAGTTGGGGCGGCAGGCTCGGCAGAAGAGCGCTGTGTCAGCACAAAGGTTTTGCTGTTGCAGAGCAGAGGAGCAGTCAGACTTAACATGGTTTCCCTGCAGACAGTGGTGTATTCACCTGCTCACTCTGCAGACGTTTGGGACTCTGAAGCCATCCCGTTTCTGACAGCTTCAGAGTGTCACTTCTCTTAGCTGCTTTCTGCCATTCCCACTTTTTACATGTTGAGCCATTTTGCTAACCCCTGGTCTCCTTGGCTCTAGGGGTTCTGTCTTTATCAAGACAAGAAGAGGAAGAGAGGAGAAAAATTCTGGAAGCTATTAAAGTGTACTTTTAAAAAAGTTATTGAATCAGAAATCTCATTATATTTTAAAAGGAAAACGCAGACATAGTAGTTTTATAGTAAATTGACCTAAATGCAGGTACTTTTTAAAAAAAAGGTACTTAACGTCAGAAATCTAATGCTTTCCCTTTGATTATTTCTATTCAGTGTTTAGTTTTAAAAAGACATCTGCTCTCAACATTAAAAAAATTCTATAATCGGACTTTAGACGGTCCAATTCTTTGTATAAGTTGAGTGTTCTTAAGGAATTGTAGAGTGTTTTATGCTATTTTAATTTTGTTAAAGATAACTTAGATTTTGTCCTTTATTTCCTTTTGTAGTTTGACTCAAGAAATGCTAACTGAACTCTGTGTAGTAGTCCAGATCTGTTGTGTGAAGTAAAAATATGCAAATATATATAAAAAAGGAAATACACAAAACTTGCCCACTTAACTGATTTTCACAAATTAAAATCAATATAGAGGTTAGTCTTTCCAGCAATTTTAAACAGTGAATAAAATCACAACATGTTGGCAATAAAGAAAGCTGGGAAGATATAAAAAGAAAAAGTAAGCACAAAAAATATATATGTGTCCTAATAAAAAAGATGAAGAGAAACTGGGTTGGAGGAGAACCTGCAGTGTAAAATGGAATATATAAAAACGATAACATCACAATTGAATTAGATTAGATCTTTATTCATGGAATCCCAAAGGAAAATCCCATTTAAATTTAAATGTATTCACATTCCACATGAACACTACAATGTAAACAGATGATTTTAATTACTAAAAAAAATAAACAAACAAGTGGTGGATAAGAAGTTAATTAATTTATCATTATCTCTATGAAAAACAAAGCAACAGCATACATTGGAACTACATTAGTGCTTGTTTTATTTTTGTTAGGAACTCCAACCAGAGTTTGTTTTTTTTTTTTTTTCTAATCTCTAGATATATTTGGAGAATTTGGGGGTTTGGTAAACTCTAACTTAGAGTGAGTGGATGGGCTGAGTGTGGTTCCGGTCTCGGTTCAGCTCAGTCAGTGATTATCCTTCAGCCTGCTGCTTTACATCCAGCAGAACATCCCTTTCTCACCCCGGGCTCTGCTCTCACCTCTGTCACTCAGCTGTGGTGGCCATTCACACTTGGACTGTGAAATCGCACTTTTTGCAACACGCCACGCTCTGTCCCTCCCTCCCTCTATGTCACTGAATTCAAATTTGATGGACAATGTATTCGTTAATTTCTCCCTCCGGAGTAGCAAGTTTTCTCATTTTCTTGTCCCCATACATCTGACTGATGCATCATGAATCTAAATATCTGCTTTTTTACAATTTATTTCTGTCTAAAATCTCTACTGATTTACTGAAAACAGCAGCTTTGTTCTTTTTTTTATTTTGCTTCTTTAAATAAAATCCCCACTAATGATATCGGTGCATCTGCTTCTCCCAGCTGCTTGTGAGTGAGCCTGATGTTGAGCGTGAACGTTGATCAGTGAATGTAGTAAGTGAAGTATTTTTTTTTAAGTCTGTTTAATGTCATAAGATGTTTTATACTTGTGGTACAAAATCTGCTTTGAATCCACCAACATTTTGCCACAAACTAAACACTGTCGATGGTCATGAGTTTCCTTGTTTAGCCGTGGAGTGTAGGTAGGAAGGTGAAGGGACACGTTCTTTTTTTTAGATTCAGAAATATTGCAAACTTCTAAAATTCTTCTTTTTTGTTTTTTAATAGTCTGTTTTTAATATAAGTTGTTGATTTTATTGCTGCTCATTAGTATTTTTTTTAATGGTGGATCTAAAAATATATTTTACATGTTAAATCACAATCAGTGAAGGTCGTATTTGAGGTCACTTCATGGACATTTTGACAGAAACGGTGGTTGAGCATTTTTTTTTTTTTGTACTTATACATTTCTGGTGTTAAAATTGTGAAGACATAAAAATTCAATTTTTAACTAACCCATTTTTTATACTTATCAGGAGTATGAGCGATGTTTTAGAATTTTTTTTTAATTTTATTCTGAATACATAAATTAAAAAAATACTTAATTATAAAAGTGTGTTTAGTTGGAAAACGGAACACTGTCAAATCTCTTGATCTGTTTAAAAACAGGTCATTTTGACAAGTTTGGGCATTTTTATTGAATATAATTTTTTTAGAACAATCCTAAAACAAGTACCGTATAAGTCATAGGTTGGCTGGGGGTGCAAATTTAATTAGGTGCTACTACTGTGATATATATATAATTATTTTTTGGTATAAATAAACAACCACTAGAGGGCACTGTAGGTGTGTGTATTCGTTTTGCTACTGATGAAGGCGCAGGAAAAGAAGTGCCCCTTGATTTTACCCATTTTACCCCAAGTTTGGCTGAATTGTTCCAAAGTGACCCAGAGAATCAAAAATTCAACAGATTTATTGATTTGACGTGAAATAAAGTGTGTGGTTTATATGTTTCTGAAGATAAATAAGCATTAGTATGCTACGCATGCATACATCTAGTTTTTTAAAAGTGCGACTTATAGCCAACTCCAGTGCAACTTCTATTTTGATCTTTTTTTTTATTATGTATTTTTGGTGCTACAACTTATACTCCGACTTGTAATCCAAAAAATACAGTAGTAATACTTGAAATCTCCACTCCACCAGATATATAGGAACATTATTTAGGTCAAACAATATTTTTGTTGGCTTTCCTCAATTTTTTAAATTGTTCTCATGTCCTATAAATCTGATACTGAGTTGTTGGCAGGCAGCTTTAGTTTTCTGCTGTTCTGTGTGATGCTGTGAAGGATAATGATCCATGGATGTTTAAGCCATTAGAGATTAAGTGGAATCACTGTTTCCCTGATGTCTGCTGGCACTTTGAAAATATTCAGCATATAGAAGAATCATCAAGGGTATATTATTATCTTGTTGTATTAAATTCATCTCAAAAGTGACTCAGCATCTTTTTGTTTTTTGCAAACTTTTCCTGTGAGTCTGACAGACTAGGATGTTGTGGCCACAGTTGGGTGTTTGAGGACTGGTGAAGGCCTGGAAGCTCAGAGCCCAGAGGACAGGGATCCGCATGATGCAGGATCCGCTATGACAGCACTAAGTCTGACATGCATATCCGCTGACAGCGAGACAAGCTCGCATGAGTGTTTCTTTCCCAGTGTGCCTGGTTCACCCCTGACTCCCTTCAGAAACTGATTTGTTTGGGTCACCTCAAAAAACCTCCACAGACATTCGGGGAAAGGCTTCCTACAAAGGCGCCTTTTTTCAAGTCTGCTTATTCTCACCTCATTTCACACGAGTGTGAGACGGGCCTCGATGAAAAGACTGGATTCACGGACCTCTGAGTACGTTTGAGTTTTTAAAAGAATCCATTAATTGATAAAGTCCTTGAATTCCCTCTAATGTCAGACAAGAAGTCGGCCCCTACAACCATACGGTGGCTTCCCTCTTTCACAATGTCTGTATGAAAGGGCATTAGGAATAAAGCAAACGTATACACTTATTCACGACGAGTGTTTGTTTTTGGCCAGTGAGCCTCTGTCCCACATGAGGATTCAAAGCTGGGCTTCTCACATGGAGTGGGGAAGCAGCAGCTTTTTGTCTCAGTGAAAGGATGGATGTGAAGAGGGTTTTTCATGGTTGAATTAGGCTATACATTGTGCTCAACTCTTTTGCAAGTGAATTAAATCCAAGCGGCATTGTGGTCTGAAATTACCAAAGTTAAACAGGCACGATAATTGCATTTTCCATTTTCTCTGTTTAGCCTTTCCTTGTTCTTTTAGACCCACTCTAATGAAAACTGTGTTTTTGGTGCTTTTAACATGTTCTTGTGGCATTTTTTTCATGATAAAGGACATAGATATAGCTTAAAATTGCAGTTCTGAGGATTTTTTATTCAAATGTGACATCTGTGACATCAAAACTACAATCATCAGGCCGCAAGCTCACTGCTCTGCACTATTCTGATAGGTATGCAGTACCAGAACCATTTGGTACTTGTGCCACATCATCAATTTTTACCCGACCGATAAGTTTCAGCGTTAAAGTATTGTTTAATGGTTCTAGCATAGTGGCGTGGCAAAACTATTGACAAGGCATGCACTAATTTGTTTCAATGTGGCCTAAAAAGATGGGTCCTCTTTCCTCACTGCATTTCAATTTCCTGCTCCAGTTTTGTTGTCTGAGCTGGATAGCTCCAATGTTGCTTGAGATTTTTGTTGCATTGCTAATGTTAGGTTGAGGGTTTGAGGGGCTGTGAGCTACCAGGAGAGAGTGTAAACATTAGAAAGAGGTGGTTTACTCGGCACCAACTAAATCTCTAACAAACTAGCAGTTTTTTTTAAATTATTATTTTGGATAAAAACGGCACGATCATAAGAATAAACAATAAATAATACCGGGAACGCTTTCACAATAGATCAAAAGTTGACTTCAAATATCAATATGGGTTATTGTCAACTTTGTCTATTTTATTGGCAAAAAGGAAAATTTGTTTAATATGTTATTTTATTTAATATTTGATTGCTTTTTTCAAATGTATGTTGTAAAATCATATATTGGGGTGTACAGTGTTCACACCAGTGACAGACAAAGAAGAGCCCAAAACACAATGAAACCAAGGAAAGAAAAGGCCTGGAACTTTTCAATTGTGCTAGTAGGTTAATCCCCAACTCAGCACTGGACTGGTTTAGGCACAGCTCTCTCCAGAAACATTGCTCTGGCAATGAGCTTTACTGGCTTGGTGGGCCTTCCCCAGTGAAGACTGTCACTTACACAGCCAAGGAGCTGTTCTGAGAGAGTGGAGATACCAGCTCGGCTGTGTTGTCTGAGCCAAGAATCCACTGTTTCGTCTTCACGAGTGTCAGCTGGAAGACAGATCTCTTATTATTACTTATCTGTGGATTAGGAAAAGCAGCTTTAGGCTTTCAGCTCATCCTCTGATCAGCTTCAATGTGTCCATATGATCTTTAACTGCATTGGTGCAAACAAACAAGCACAAGCAGAGAAGAAAGAATAAACGAGATGGGGGAGGAATAACTTGCTAAAGGATTTTTTTTTTCTTCTTCTTCCAGTGTCATCATCTTTGGCAGCAAACAAAGAGGTTTTACTGAAATGACCAAATTCCTCCTCTCAGATTTAAATGATCACCAAACTACCATCCCACAATCCCTTTCAACGGACCTGCAGGGTTAGACTGCTGCTCTAGACTTTCACACAATAACATTGAAGTTTCCCTTCATTGATTTATGCCAAATCACTGCCGTGAACTTTAACATGCCCACAGCAACACCAACAGTTTGCATTTAGATCACAGTCATTTATATTTCATGTTTAATATATATCTCCAAGCTGATCATAGGAGTCATAAAGGTTGTGAATAATAAAACATCTTGGAGCTGCGCAGGCTAATATAATTGAACGCCTGCAGTGATATCAGATTCCTTAATATCTCAAGACACGTTTGTGTTTGTATCAATGTGTGTGAGAAAGAGGTTTAACTGCTGAGGCAGAGGTTTGATCTGCTGCGCTGAGAATAAATACAGTTGGGGGCAATGGAGGGAGCACACAGTGTGAAGAAATGTTTTATGTGTGTTTGCATGCACATACAGCAGAGCTAAGTTGTTTTTGTGTGTGTGTTTATGTGAGACTGCAGTATGTGGCCACCTTAGCCAAAATCCCAGGAGCTTGCAGATGGCGACCTAACATGCCAGCCGTACACACACAGATCAACGAACAAGTCCAAGTGCGATTCAAAAGCCAACCTGGAGTCAGGGCCTTGTATCCTGGAGGTGCTGCCAGTTTACAACCCTCATGGACTGAGAGCTTTCTGTTTTTTCCTTTTTTTATGCCCAACTGCTTCTTTGATCTCAACAGAAGCTTTCCAGAATGGAATGGGTCAATCTGGATTTTTTTGTTGAGGAAAAATAGAGGGAAAATATAATAGACAATACAAGTTTTAAAAAATCTTGTTGTATTTGAGATGGAGTAGTTTGTTTAAGTAAGAAACCTTTTTTAAAAATTGTAAATCAAGCTAAATTTTGACTATGTAAACTGTGATTGTATAGACTCAAGGATTTCTCCAGTTCAATTCTGTTAATAAAAAAATATTAACATTTGTGGATTTAAAAGTCTTTAACGTTAAAATATTATGCATTAGCATAACATATTATAGTTTTTTAATCTGCAGGATTTTGTCCAAATTATTATAAGTGAATCACAACAGAGTTTACAAGGATTTAAAAAAATCAGCCCTTTTATATTTTAGTTGACGAGTACTTTGGTCATCTTTTCTTGTCTAGTTTCTGTTCCAGCTTTTTGCAGGTTGTTTTTTTGTGTGTGTGTTCGTGAATTAGTTTTAAGTGTGTGCAAACCTACAGTTTGTGTTATAACACACTAGATCTTGTTCCTTTTACTGTCATGGATTGACTCTTATGAGCAGATATATCTTAATGACAAAAATATAATTGTACTAGCTGAGATAATATAAATCTAATTGCTGACATCTAAAGCATATCATTTAAGATATAGTATAGCAACATAAAATGTTTAGAAATGCTTATATTATATATAGTTGGTTTATAAAAGTTGGCTTCTGCACACTCCCTTTTAAGCAATTAATTAAACAGTTTTTTGACAAACCACATCTCGTGAATTAAGTTAGTCATGTACTGCACATATAAGAATAAATATGTCAATTTATGGATAAACCCAATTATATTATAATCACTGACGTGTGAATGTAAATGTATGTATATGGATATGTTTCTCTTTTACTTGAAATTTGCTTTTAATTTTCAAATCAAATCGTCACTAATCATAAGTTCAAAATATTTTTGGTTAGATGTATTTTTTTATTTTTTATTTTATTTAGTATTTTTTGTTTTAACTGCTTAAAAAAAATAATTCCAAATCCAATATATCTTTAGGCACAAATACATAACATTTTGACATTAAAGATTAAAAAAACTTTGTGGAAAGTAAATAAATATTTAGTAAAAATGACTGAACAGAGATTGGACTTGTTTTTTTGGAAAACCTCAGATCTGTGTGTAGACATTTATCCATTTAAACATGCTAACAGTTCTTTGTGATGCAAATGCAGAACACCAATAAGCCCACATAATGACTTCTACTCAGTGAGATGAAACAAGGGTCAAAATTAAATATTCATCTTTGGAGGTTTTAGCGGAGGAGAGGACAGCAAAGGGAATAGGATCAGCACAAGCGAGGAGAATGCGAGTCCTGCACCTTTACTGCATTCATGACAGTGCTGACCCTTTCATCACCTCAGAGTCTCCCACTCTCCACAATCAGGGGCCAGGGAGGTGACACACAAAAAGGCTGCACTCCAATCTGTTACTCTGACAAACCAAGCTGCTTCTGTCATGCGGCATGAGGCTGAGTGCACGATAGCGCCGCCTGTGACAGGCGAAGATGTTGATTTTATCGGGCTTGATTTGGACATGCAAATACATGCAAGCTAGTAAACACAGATTAACATGCAGCAACTTGAACTGTTAGGATCCAATGAAAAAAACACTAATACACACAAATATATGCACACTCACAGCAAAGCCAACCGAGCATAAAGGCACCAGCTGCTGTTATTACTGTTGTTGCTATCGTGCATGGAGAACAAGTGTTTTGGGCCCAGTCGCGGTGTGTTTTAGCTACACGGAAATAAAACTGATTTGCTGCTCCGATTTCTAGCTGTGAGCCTACCCTAGCATGTTGAGAGGGGATAATAAAAGGAAGGCATTGTAAAAGGGACTGGAACGAGCAGTTGACAGAAGATAAAAAGTGGCCCACATAACTGCCCTCCGCTGTGGACTTCTCTGCTCCTCGTTTGGATCCCCCGTTCTACTGTTTGCTATTCCCTCTTTCATCCCATGACAATCCTCCTGTCCATCTCTCTGTGTGTTTGCACAAAAAACAAAAATGGCTGCACTGGAAAAAAAAAAAAAGTAGGGCAAAGAGCTAACCGGGCTGCCTAACCAAGCATTCCTTATTTCTGTGGCTTTTAATGCTGGCTGCCATCAAAAATGCATGGCTAAGCATGAAGCAGAGCTACTTAAGGTGTTTTTTTTCTGTGTCTGTAGTTTGTGTTGCCATCAAAGTGTGTGAATGTGTTTGTAATACATACACAGTGCAGATAATGGAGCCGGCTAAGGGCGGAGGACAGTCTCCCAAGTGTCCTCGTGGACGATTGTTGTTTCTGTCTCCATTTGGGGTACGTCCACCGCAGCAGCCGAGCACAGGAAGGCCGGCTCCCTTAAGAGGAAGATCTGAAGTTATATGACGTCAATTGGGATGCATAATACATGTGAGACACACTGTGTATCCTGTGGCTGTCCATTTGTTTGAGTTAGGTAGACATTAGAGAATATGCTCTTAAAATGAACTCAATGTAGTGATGCAACCAACGTGACGAACATGTTTGCAGGTGTTTGAAAAGACAAAGTCATACATGCACGAGCTGCAAAAGACCTAATAGTCCACCAAATCCATTTGTTGGAAAAAGTTAACATTTTGTCTTTATTTTGAAACACTATAGCTGTAAAAACATTGAAGGAGCTGCAGTGTTATTGAAGACTTTGATCAGAGGTCTGCAACCTGCAACCTCCAGACCCACGTCTGGCTCTTCTGCCCCTCCACTGTGGCTCTCTGGTTAGAGACAAATACAAAGGTCTTAGTTTAAAACAGTTACTGTAAAGTTAAGTAAAAGAGAAAAAAAGAAGTAAAATAACATATCAGTCTGCAACCTCCAAAGTACAGTATAGAATAGTGGTTCAATAATCGAGAACCAAACATTTTGACAAATTCCAGTGTTTTAAGTGTGCCTCATGGTTAAAAATATACAATTAATTAGCTCTGTTTTAATGTTAGTTAGATTTACAAATTTCTGGCTAGTAAATCACCACAAACCTTTATTTTTTTTTCATTGCTGAATTTATACTACCCACCACTGGATTTGCTCCATAGAGATGATCTTGCGTGACACAGGAACTCTTTTATTTTGAAAGGAAGTCTTGTGAACCTCTGTTAAAATTCATAAACTGTTTCATATTTTAGAAAACAAAACTATTTTCTCTTGGAGTTTGTTTTATTAATGCCAAAAATAATAGTTTATTTATGTTTCTCATAACAATAACAATAACAAAAACAAAGTATATTCTTATTTTTCTGAAGGATGTGTTGCTCCTACTGGGTTGTGGTCATTGAGAAATCAACCCAAATGGCTCTTTAAGGGTTAAAAGTTGCAGACCCCTGACCTTGATGATGCAAGGTCAGGGGTCTGCAATTTTTATTTTATTGTATTTTTCTTATACTGGCAAAATATTTCATTGTGGAAACCAGACTACATTGACTGATAGAATTTACCAAAAGAAAAGCACCAAGAATATGTGGGTAAAAGCAACTTGTATATGAGATACAGTTGCAGTGTATTGACATTTTGTTTATTAAATAAAATAAATTGTTACCATTTTATTAACATAAAAGGTGTATCAATATTCAAGTAGTTTTTTTTTTTCTAAGTCATACTCATTAAAAAAATGGGAGAAATCGCTCTGGTACATTCCTGGGATATATTGGGATATGTAATGTATTGTGAAACGCATATCGCAATATTTATTGTAAAACAGGCTCTTTCCAATTTGCATTTAATAATATAAAAATTATATTAGTATAATTTACAATAAATTATAATAGAAACCCTAGAGATGGAGACTAAATGTGATTAAAAAAAATTGTGACCCCAAAACAAGCAGTAAATTACATAAAAGTCACTAAAAACTAACAGAAAACTATTTTTAAACAAATAACTCATTTTTTTATATTTCCAAAAGGTTTGTGATGGAAACAGAGAGAAGACATCACATGAAATCATTTTAAGGTTGCATTTATCATATTAGTCATACATGTTCGTTCTATGGGATCTGGGTTATAACACTTTAAATGTAAAAAAATAAAATTAAACTGGTATTGAATAGAAGCTAATTTGTGCATTACACAAATACAATACATGTTTGATTTATTCATATTTCAAATTAAACACTGAACCAGTAAATCAAAACCAAATCAGTTCAGTGATTCTGCAATGAAACTCCGCCCTACTTTCAAATCTTTTAGTAATTACTGCAATTTAGTAAATCCCTAAGTTTACTGTTTAACTATAGTGTAATCAAAACATAATGCCAGCTCACTAATTTCTTTTCTTTTTTCTCCATGACAACACATGTAGATTTAAGATTTTTTGTTTCCCATAAATAAAAATATTTTTCCATTATTTCAATCTATTGGTTTGTTATGGTTAGACTTGTTTTTCTGTTTTACTTTTTAAGTCCACCTCTAAACCACAATTACTGCATTGATCAGTTAAATCTGAATCATTCTAGTTTATTGATGTTTTTCTTTTCATCTTGATAAACAACAAAAGAGGTTGGTTTTGTAATGAAATAAACTACTTCACTCACTGCAGACAATAGAGGAGATGCATGTTAAAGAGCCTGAGACTGGAGTATAATGGCAGTTAATTGCTCGCCACATCACACATTAAAACAGAAATTAAGCTCCTTTGAGAATCCAGAGAAGTATGAGTCATACCACAGCGCTGCAGAGCTACAATGACCTCAGCAGTAACTGGGACCATAAATTGTGAGTTTGGCATTTCCTGCCTTTGAATTCATTCATGTTCACTGCAGATCCTGAAATCTCAGTTTCTTTAGAAAACAGAAAAACATGAATGAGGGAACAATGGACTGTTATTCTATGAGCAAAAAACATTTTTGCTTCATAATCCACTATAATGTGATTTTTTTTTTATCCAGAAGACTTTATTAGAATACCATGAAGAGACTGTTAACCTTCCAGAGATGTTTGTCTTTCCTTTGTACATGCGGTTTGAAGACATTCCTAAAGCACTTTTTGTGGCTGCAGTTTAGAAAAAGTCATTTTCTTTAAAACTATTTCAGTTGAAAGTAGTTTTTTTAAAGCTTGCTATGCATTTTAGTAAAGGAAATAAGTATAATTTGAAAAGTAAGTCACAGAAAATCGAGAAATTGACTTCAGTGAATGGCTTTACATTTATTTGTATATCATTGAGGGAAATTAGTATTTGAATCCTCTTGCTGGGAAGACTTGTTACTCTGTGTCAAAACCCCTATTAGCAGCACAGAGGTCAGACGTTTCTTGTAGTTGATGAGCAGGTTTCTGCACACATCAGGAGGAATTTAGTTCATTCTGTTCTGCAAATGACTTCTAAACCATTAAGATTTGGTGGCTGTTGCTTGGCAACTCTTAGCTTCAGCTCTCTGCATAAGTTTTCTATAGGATTGAGACTGACAGGACCACTCCATGACCTTTATATCATTCTTCTTCAACTATTCCTTGGTTGTATGTTTTGGGTAATGATCCTGTTGGAAGAGCCATCCACCAACAATTTGAAGTCTCTGCCCATCTTCCCATCCACATGGTGAAGTAGCCCTGTATGGACAAACGTGGTGGTTGGTATAGGGCATCAGGTATTTATTTCAATCAGTTAAATGCAAATAATATAAAAATAATATAAATGTATATACATTGTTTAAGGTTGATTTCTTGATTTTCTTTGTGATTTTCTCACTGTTCATATGAACCTACCATTAGGATGACAGACTATCAATTTCTCTTTAATGCTACAGTCACAAATACAGCCGTCCCCATGCAATGGGGGGGTCATCGGCAGAAGCTTCAAGATTTCATGTCACGGTACAGTTTTTTTGAAAAATTGGGCGCGCCTTTTATATACCCCTGCATTTGATATGGACAACCGCCATCTAGAGACATTTACACATCATCCAGTCGGAGCTGCTGTCGGCCAGTGTTCTGGCAGTGACCTATGACCGCCTGAGCATCACACGATTTTATAATGTCGTCATCCCCGCCTGTCAACAGACTGCCACTGTTCAACCTTGAAATATGCCTGACAGATGTCACCTTTTAGAGAAAAATTGTCTGGTCTCCGTAAAAATGTAACTTTTTCCTAAAACCTCCACGGCCATCGAGCGGTGTGTAAAAATGTGACTGCTGGCTCCTGATGCCGCCACCTGTTGAATTTCCTGAAAAACCTCTGCATTTGTATGTGTGTATCTACATATCCCAAAATGCCACAGACTGCATTTAGGTCTGTGACTGTAGCCTGAGTGGACCAACCTACAAAATCAGCAAAGAATCAAATACGTGCTTCCTTAACTGTAGTTTTTGAAGTTTAGTTTCTTTTAAAATGGCTGAAAATGTTTTAGTTTGCATAGCAAAATGAAGAAACATCCTGAAAATGGTTGTGCATCTATCATTTGTATTGCAAGGTGAAGGTTACAGACTGAAGAATTAACTAAGATTCCTTAATGCAGCAGCTGGAAGACAAACTCTTTATTCTGGACTTGTTAGCCCATAAATCCTTGTTTAGGTCACATTTTATTGAGCGTTCAGTCTTTTTTGTTGTTCTGAGGAGTCAAGTATGCATTTTTTAGGCAAAAAAAATGTTGATGCAAACACCATGTGTGATAAATTGATCTCTGGGGAAGAATTAAATTATCTGTCACTGGGATAATTACCCTGATTCTGTGTCTACTAAAATACAGCTGGTATTATTTTAAATTGTTCAGCAAGTTTCTCATCATTTTCATCAAATCTGAACAACAACATTCTCTCCTTACATGCAACATCTGCTCCTATATTCTTTAAGTTTTCAAGACAGTCTTGCAGGAACGTTAAACTTTGCTAGTGACTTTTAATTATCTTTTAAAAGCTTTGAAGTATAGCAGGACTTGAGAGCTGCATTGTCTGCTTATCCGATTCTTTTGAAGCTGGCACATCAGTTTTTAGGCTAAGAAAGAAAAAAATACCTAGAAACAATTATAACTTCAAAAGATGTTTGAAATGTGGCAGTAACCAAGATGCTGTCTAAAATACTGAACCTTTAAAGAAAACTTTATGTGGACGGAAAAAGACAAAAAAGGGGAGAGCTAAAAACATTTGCGATATCAGACTTGTTTAAAAAGTTTTGTGGAGTTTTAAGTAAAACAAAAATGTTATAGTCCAACTCTTTTTTGATCCTACAGAAACAAACATCTCCAGATGTCTTCAAAAATGACACTTCTGTTTTCAGCTGACTTTCTAATACTACCAGAGGTTTCCTGTGGCAGTTGTTTGAAGAGTGATGGCTTCTTGTTTGGTGCCATTTTTTGCCTCATGAACCATGTCCGACAGGCTTCCTGGCAGCTGGCTAACGACGTCATCAGTGTCAGTGTAAATGATCAAGCCATCACCATCAGAACTGGTTCTCTGTGTTCTGTGAAGACTCACAGCAACCCTCACTCAGAGCCTCAGAGGAGACATATAACCCCCATCTCGTCTCTGCAGCAGATACTGTACGTTACAGCAGGAAACAAACAGAATTAGTAGCTTAACGTCGCCCCGAGGTAAACAGGTTTATTTTCATGACCCTGCACAAGTGATGCTTTTCATCTCAGCAGCGGCTATGCTTAGCTACCAATTATCTGCGTGACACAAATAATTGTGCTGCCAAAAGTACAGCCTGCCACACGCACACAGAAGGGCACATCTCTTACACACCTACGTTTGAAACAAGCTGTGTGTTCTGGCAGGGCAATCAAGCCAGGGGCAGTGATTGGATCATGCCTCCTTAAGCTGGAACCCAAAGATACGGCTGTATCTGTCAGCCTGCACAGCCATGCTGAGCTCACAACCCCCCTTTTTAACAGCCATGCAGTAACACAGACCCATATCCTGTTGCCCCACCCCATCCTTCTTCTAACTAATCATAATCCTGATTTACTTCATGCAAACATTTTCAGTTTTTTAATACCCTCCCAGCTCAAATTTGGAGGATGGATTTTTTTTTTTTTTTTGACAATGGTGTGATGTTGTGACTTTGCAGAGATAGGTCGTTTTTTTAAAGCAGTGTCCTGTCTAAAAAGCAAGTCTCGAATATCTACTCAGTCCACTGACAGCATCTTTAACCACCCACTCTGATGAAAATCGTGTTTTTGATATTTTTAACAAGTTCTTGTGGCATTCTTCTCATAATTCAAGACATAAATAAAGGAAATTAAGATTGAAACTGCATCTCTGAGTATTTATTTATTCAAACCATTGTCAATCAGGACCAGACGAAAAAAGCAACATTTGAAAAAAACTGTTTGTGATGTAGAAAATCAAACAGATTCTGCTCCATTCTGATGCATTCACTTGTAGACAACTAGATTCATGTACATCTTCGTTTTTATCGTCCTAGCTGGAGTCTGAATCAAAACTGTACAGTCGGAAAACTCCAATATCGCTCACCATTTTTGTTGCACCCCTGATGTTAGGTCAGGGGTGTGAAGGGCTGGAAACAGACGGATAATGGGAAGTGAGGTCTCCTCGACAATGGTCCCACCCACAACTCAGGCAAATTTTGAATGAACTCCTCCCACTTTGCAGAAACTATGTCCTGGGAATCGACACAGGTTTTAATCATAATTAAAAGACCACTGGGAATGCTTTAAAAATACATCACAAGATGATCGGAGTGATATTTAAAGAAATAAGGGGAGTTTCATACTTCCTGTGTCAGAAAAAGGTTCAGCAAACAGAGAGCAGAGAGCCACAAAGATTTGTTCAACAGTTGAAAAAGTAAATGAAAAAATAAAGGTTTTGTCAAACAATGTTGTTTTCTTGCTCTATAAATGTTGGGGTCTACACTCCATTCATTTCTTTTATTGCAATATAGTAGTATTTGTGTACTCTGTGTTATTTTGTGTTAAAAAAAGTGTCCAGTAAAAGGCGTATTCCTAAACCACTGAGAAGCTGGGTGACATGACATTGAGTGCATCATTACCTTAACTAGCTCCTTATCTGGCCCATGATGCTAATGTTAGCTGAAGCTTGTATGGTGGTCACGTGATCCATCAAGGCATCTGCTGTCTTGATTGCAAAATCCTGACATGCAAGCTTAACACCTGGCAAAGACACCCTTCTAGAGCACGGCAGCAGATGCTGTTTCATAAAGATGTGTCCTAAATCATGTGTGAATCCACAAAATCACATAGACGATGAGTGTTTCTGGATTCAAGAGTTTAGTCAAGTTACATGTAAAAAACCTGACTTAATAACAAAAGAGGTACAGATATGGCTCAAACAAAACTAAACAATATCTAATGTAAATGTGAAATCAACTTTTTGTTAGTACCTTAAAAATCTAAACAAGTTGATCTTTTTTTCTGCTCTGACAGTGCAGTAACTAAACATTTTAAAATATAGTTATCCTCTAAATTAATGGGTGAATGATTTTTTGCAAAAATGCAAAATATTGAGATTTAAGGACACAAGAAGTGTGAAACATGTTGGTACCATTTTTTTTTTATTTGAATATTTTGGGAAATTAAAAATTAAAGGGAATTTAGCATTTTGACTCTCCTTAAGTTACTTATGTAATGCACTAGTGAGAGTTCACAACATTAGGCTTCATGTCAATCAAATACATGCTGGTTGACATGATGTATAATTAATAAATATGAAGAAATGAATACAATATGTTAAATGGTATGCTTATATGTGTTGGTGTATATATAGATGTATAAAATAGTTATTTTTCAACAAATTGATTTTGTTTTGTGCTCATATTACTCAGTATAAATAGAGATATTTATATATTTAATATGGGCTGAAGAAGAAAGAACGGGCTGGGCCTTGATAAGCTGTTAGCTTCATGCAAAGTCCTTTTTCAAACTCTGAATATCTTTTGTGACATCTGGGATTGTTTGTGGAATAATTAGCATCGCTTCTTTTTATTTGTTTTTCGTTGTTCTTGTTCAAAAATAAAAATTATATATATATAAAAAGAACCTGTTTATTTAACATTTATATTACATTTTAATTTATGACTGAAAAATTTGGATTAGTCGATTTTAAATGTCTGAAAAATGACAAGCTGTCTTGATAACAATATTTGCTCCTGCTCACTCTTTTCCGGACTTATTATCAATTAGCTGATCGACACAAATTTCAGCGACTGCAATAGTGTAAGATGAGATTTTATTCTTCTTTTTTGGTGGAAGAAGGAGAGGAGGAAGGCGGGTTCGTAGGGAGAGAGAGAAGAGGAAA
>NC_050514.1:10870959-10871869 GCF_002922805.2 Oryzias melastigma
GTTTTTTACCCACAGCCCTGAAAAGTAACATGTGAGGTTGGTTGCTCAAAAATTGCGTAATAACAATAGTTGTAAAACCAAACATTTTTGTTTTTTGTGAAATTTGCATGTTCCTCATCAGTTATAGAAAATACAATCTAGAGAAATATGCACACATAGTGAGCAGTGAGATTTCTGTCTGTAAAAAGAAATAAAAGCTCTGAAATTGATAAAAAAAAAAAAAATCCTACTTTAATCAGATCAAGTTTTACTCCTTATTTGCTTACATTGGTATAAGAGATGGAATATTTTCTGGAATAAAAGTTAAAAAAGTAAAAATAATATTTTAAAAATATCTGTTTATATATGCCACGACTCCTAATTCTGATCTCTTGCACCTTTCTGGTTTTCATTTCAATTTTTACCTGAAATAGTTGATCAGTGACGAGCAACATCAGCAAGATGCAAAGCTGTCTTTGCAAAGTATGTAGTGTAAATTCCAGATTAAAGGTGCATCAAGACAAAAATAAAAAGATCCCCAAATTGTATTTATATTTTTCCTCCACAAACAGATAGAATTAACATTTAAACGGCAGTCAGGAGTGAAGTACACCGCACCAGGAGAGACTGAATGATCTGGTGAACCTGGACAAGACCACGTGTTTTCCAGCGCCTCTGTAGAGCGCTCCAAAACATGTGACGGACGTGTGAATTATACCATATACGGGTGAATGCATCATAAGATACTAAATATCTTGTGGGACCTGATTACGAACATCTTCATGAGGAATGCTATTAAAGCAGAATATCAATGCTGGAAAACGTGTTTAGATGCATTTTTTGCCTGTTGAGTTATGTGCATTAAAATACAAAAACTTGCTAAGATCAGGTGATTCTCCTTACCAATAAAAAAACATTTTCATGATCCAAA
>NC_050514.1:10872443-10880825 GCF_002922805.2 Oryzias melastigma
CTGGAAAACGTGTTTAGATGCATTTTTTGCCTGTTGAGTTACGGGCATTAAAATACAAAAACCTGCTAAGATCAGGTGATTCTCCTTATCGATAAAAAACATTTTTATGGAATACAATGATCCAAAATAAAAACAATATTTTAATAACTCTGAAAAGGTTTTGTGAGCAAAATGTGTGGATGGAAGCGACAGTTATTAAAAATTATAAAGACAAATGAAAAGTTATGAGCTGCAGTACATTTAGTGTTTTGCACACCCACACAAAACAAGAAGAAAAACCCACACAAATAATCACACTTGACTGGCAGGTGCAATAATGCAGCCGGAGAAATTTCTGACGTTCTTGTGATGGCAGAGTCTGTTTATGTCAGTACATTTTGGAGACAGCTGTTTATCTGACAATAAAAGGCAGTATAGTAACTGTTATTGTCCTCCCGGCTGCATATAACTGACACGAAAAATCTACAACTGGCTGACAGAGCTGCTCAGATCGGAACTGAAGCATTGTCTCCGTGTGCATGTAGGTAAGATGAGCTGTCAGTGTCTCGTGTGATATTGGCCGGAACAGCGAGTCTGCTGAGACTGTTGGTCCGAGAGATTCTCTGCGGGTGTGTGTTTGTGCACACACACGTCTCTTTCACTTCTTACTATTATCACTTTCATTCCTGGGCCTTCTCCTTGACATCTTATTGATCCATTAGTGTTGCACTCTTAGGGTTCCACTTAGTTGTAAAGCAACTGGGCACAAAAGTTAAGAGGCTTATTGTCTGAGGCTTAAAGATTCTTCTATCTTTTTCCTTAAAGCTAAATATGTCAAGGAAGAGATGAGTATGTCTGAAAGGGTCAAAAGACAAAATTCTGTGATTCCACTTGATGATTTTAAGCTATATACAGCTATCTATTTACAGCATTCTTGGAATCGTTTTCCTTTAATTGCTCAAAATTACAAAACTGACCATATTACACAGTGGCTAGACATGATCTACTAATATAATTTAAATAGAAAATGTTATTTTGAGGATTTTATGATCATTACCAGACAAGGAAAGATGATTAACCCAGTCTTAAATGAGTAACAACACTTAGAATTCCCATATTTACCAAAATAAAAGCTTAATTGAAGACTAAATACGTGCAAAAAAAGATTCACAAATCATGATCTAGAAGATTTAACATTAACTATTATATGTAGCATCTTCAGGGACATCTTTTTACATATTTACTGATCGTGTAATCTTTCATTTTACAAACCAGAGGAAACCATGGGATTACAGCTTGATTTCAGGTTCAACTGTAATTTTTTAGCTGGGAGGCAATGTGAGGATTTTTTTTGCAAATCCTTACTTTTCAAACTGCAAATGTAAAATCCCAAATCTATCATCTTACCATCTACTTATCTCAAATACCTCAATCGTTTGAGCAGGCGAGAAGACATTTAAATGGATTTTCACCAAAGAGAGAGCACCAGTTCTGCTCATTCTGCTTGTTCAAAGATTGTTCCAGCCTTGTTTATTCTATTGCTATGATTGTATAATTACTCATTCTAATCTAAGGCCTGTAGAATCCAGGTTTTTTCTGTTTCTATCTGTATTGGGTGTGATGTGAAGGAGAATAGATTTTTTTTAGAACCTTATTTTTTCCTATGTCATAAAAAGTATTTTTAATTAAAGATTGATGGACTGCAACTTTTTTGAAAATGGCTTAACCCCTTCCAGTTTATTGGGCTGCAACACTTTTCTTGTTTTAACACAGAAGTCTTTCCTTCCTGATATTGTGCTAACACACACAAAAATACTTCCTTTGTCCTCTTCAGCAAATTTTCTAAGCAGTCCTGCACAGAGAGATTTCGTTGTGACACTTCTTGATGGATGTTTTACCACTATGAGTTTTGAAGTTCTATCACTTTGTAACTTTTTCCATGCATCATTTCTCATTTCATTGATTGTGTGTGCCTTTCCCTCAACAGACACTTTAGCAACAAGAAATGTACACATGAAACACAAATGAAAAACCTGTTTATGGTGTTTTTAACAAGTTCTTGGGGCATTTTTTCCCAGGATGCAAGAAATATATGAAAAAAATGAAGGCTTTTTTTGCATAAGATGATTGGAGTGGGACTTTAAGATACCTCTGCCTTGTTTACTTGAAGCAGGCGTGTCCCACTGCTGCGGAGCAGGAAGGGCAGGAGTGCCTAGAAACTCAGTAGGTCCACAACCCTGGAGGACTGGGATTAGAAACTCCTTTTCCAAAAGAAAAAAGATCAATACCTAAATGTCCTATAAATAAAACACTGAGCAACATCTTGTAAGCTGTGGGCACAAAACATGCTGGGATTTATGACGATAAAAATCAATACATCAACACAATAGTCTTGTGTTTTCAATGACTGTAGAGATGATAAAATAATATTCTTTTCAAAGTTTTTAACCATCAGTTTGTTCTGTTTTTTCACACTTTACTTAGGAGGTTTATTTGCAACATTACTGGCTCGGTTTTTAAATGTTGTCATAATCATCACTGACAACTGTTCATTCCTGGATGCTTTGCTAAGAAAACAGGCAAACCTAAAGCAACACAGGACTGGGTGGGTGAATTAAAAAGATTTATATTGAATAGATGCTAAAAGTTGGATCTCTACTTTACTGAAGTGGGTAGGAGAGGAAGATTTAAAGATATGAAGTCAAGGAAGTGTCTGTGATCCAAACAGAAAGCAGGAAGTCCATTTGAGTTGTAGTTCTACAAAGATGAATTGGTGGTCAAAACAGGAATTAGCAAAGGTTCACAGAAAGCCGTAGACAACGGGAGGCCTCATGGACACAATACAAACTCACGTTGGCTTTATTGATTATGTGAACTCGATCAATTACAGGGATGTTCACAAGAGCTTGGACTGAATCTTGGTGGGCTACTTGCAATAACTTTACCGAAGATATGAGTAAACAAAGGCAGGGGAGAGACGTGATTGACATTCAAAGTCCCACTCCAACCATATTTGTTTCTTTTGTAAGACCGTTCCCAGTAGTCTTTTTATTATGACTGTGTAGTTTTTAGCCAAATCAAAAAGCCTTAGTTGTTTTTTAAGACATATTTTATGGATCAGAGAAACCCCGCCCCCTTTCCCTATCTTTTGCTCGGAGCTCTGTCTGTGCGCAAGCTAGCTCCAAGCTAGAATTTCCAGTCGCACCAAGTTAAATAATACTATTGTAACAGGTTGGTATATTTACCTTATTCAGCAAATATTTGAAAGTCAAAGTTCCCTTCATATCTCCTGAAAGATCACAACAAAGGAACACTGGCAGAAGTGTGAACATCAATTGTGTCTCCCTTTTTATAAAAACAACTTCACTGGGCCATCTAGTGTCACCTTTGAAGTGAGTCCTTATTTTTTTTTTTGCCATTTCTGCTCCTTTATCTCAAGATTCATTTCTCCAGTCACAGACAAAAAAATGAGAATTTTAAATAGCAATAAGCTAGAGAAGATGGAGGATAATTAGAGCACCCAGATGGCACTCCTTCACTAATAGCCCAAATTATCATAAATGGAAAAGGTTTGGGATCAGAGCAGAAAGAGGTGAAATCTCACCATGACAGCCAGCTTGTTGCAAGCCGAGGAGCCTAACAGCCTTTGATTGGGGAGATTTAGTTGTAACGAATCGGTGCAGTCATTTTTAACAAACCGTGTGTTGGAGGTTAATGAACCACATGTCAGTGGAACCACCAAGACTAATCCATGCCTGTTATGTCGTTTGCGTTATTCTCTTCGCCCTCTCATACTGGAGCTTTCAAATACCTTCAATGTGGGTTCCTATTACATATCAGAGGTGGACATAATGGAATAGCCTAATAGGGAGGATGGCGGCCACATTCTTGAATTTGAAAGCCTAAAAATCACTGTGCCATAAACATGCTGGGATAATGCAACAGTAACATTGCAGTTTTTAAGTGTGAAATGTCTTTGGGTGATCTATCTAAGTAAGTTAAAACACTAGTGAAGCTACAAACAAATAACAAATGTCAGCAGCATTTTGTTTCTGTCACAAATTTTCAGTTAGTTCCTGTTTTAATTAAAGCCAGCAGATCAAATAATTTGCAACCATTGTTTCTTATGGAAGCCTTTGAATTGGAATTTGTATGACTGTTCCTCAAAACAAACACTATGCCATTTGTCCACTAGTGGTTTGCATCAAACCTTATATTGTTCCCCCTTGTCTGTCTACAGTAGCCTAATCATTTTCTGATCTACTCTAAAAGGGTTGCCAGTGGTTTTTAAATTATGATTTTGCAGTTTTTATCTAAAATCAAAACCTGTGTCGTTTACTAGAAGATAGTTTCAGCAGAGATGAGGAAGTTTAACAGAAATCTCCTCTGAGTTGTAGGCAAGACCATTGGTGAAAAGAGAGCCCGGGTTCACCCTGCATCCAGTTCGGCTCTGGTGCTGACCCCCGAGTCTTTAGCTAACTTGAAAGTGTGAGAGACCCTCATACAGCATCCCGTCCAGTCTGGCCTCTCTGGTGCTCCGTGTCCGTGGGCCGAGCCGAGCTGGGGCTATTAACGATCTAAACCGGAAATCATGTGAGCAAATGTAAAGGGCATCCGGTACATTTTTCAAAATAAAACCTATTTTCTGCTGTATTTGTTGCTTTCACTGTGTTGTAAAAATTACTTCATTGTGACAACCAACCCTTGCCACCCCTACTTGTTACACCACACGCGTAACACAGTAAAATCTGTAGATTTAAGCCTGTATAAGACAAAAGTATTAATACAAGTTCCGTACTTTCCCATTGTATGAAGACAAGTCACGCAGAAAAAGAAGTGTTGTGAATATAATTCAAAATCACGGCGGAACAAGAGTTTGTTCACTAGTACTTCTCATAGACATGTCCATGGTACTTCCTATAAAAATGTCGGGTTATTGCGTGAACCTAAGTGAGTTCAGAGTCTCGCGAGGTCAGCAGCAGACCCTGTGGCTGCAGCAGGACTGCTAATGTGAGCCAATGTGAGCTAGACCTCTCCGGCATCCACACTGGAGTCGGACCAGATGCAGTGTGAGCCTGAGATAAGCCCGCCCTCATTTCCCCTTTCGCTCATCTCCCAGATTGTAGTGGAGCTGGGACCGTGTGGCTTCCCATAGTAGTTTCTACCTCACACCTCCAAACCTTTGCAAACTACATTTTTTATTTGATTCACGATTTCAAAAAAGACGTTTTAATCTTAATTAATCTTAATTTTCTTAATATATGTCTTCTATCATCAGAAAAATGCCACAAGAACATTTTAAAAACACCCAAAACACAATTTTCATTGGAATGTGTTTTTCACTTTTGCCAAATCAGCTGTGTTCCTATATTTAGAAATTGTTAAGCCTCTCCACTGACCCCTTTTTTACAAAGAAACCAACTGGCAACACATCCAATAACTTTTTAGGGAGGCACTAAAGACTCAAGGAGACAACGTTGTGACAAAGCCCTAAAGCACATTTCATTTTTACTCCTTTAAAGTAGCAGTGCATTGGCATCTCGGGCCTCTCCCACGTCCCAAAGCACCTATAGTATGAATGGACTGTAAAAAAAAAAAAAAAAGGCCCTGTGTCTTTGTGCTGACTCTCATACCTGCTTGCACAGCAGGAAATGACCAACCTTAGAGTTTTTTTTTAGAGTTTGCCCAGTTTTGTAGTTTAAATTAAAATTTAAGCCTCTACCTGTGTCACGAGGGATTCATTGTGTTTCAATCAAGTGCTATTATCTCTGCAGCACATTTTTGTTTTTTATTATGGAAATGGTTTAGGGTGGCAACTTAAATGATCCAGAAAAGTTGTAGAGGATTTACAAAAAATTGCAAACAGATTTACCAAAACTGTAGCAGATTTTCTAGAGTTTGTTTCCCTCCTGATTCCCATTAAGCAAAGCCCTGTCTTTTGTTTCTGACATCACTTTGTTGGAGTCAATAGGGATTGACTTAAGTGTATCGTCTTCACATTACTGAAGTGGCGATATCCACATGGGGACTCTGTGCATTTATAAGATTTCACTGTGTGGCCTGCTGTACCTGGCACAGGGCCAATGCCCCGTGACCACAGACAGATACCAGACATTTATTGTTCAGATCAACAAAGACATTTGACTCCTTTCACTGATTATTTTTTCCTATGCAGGATTGCTCTCCAAACATGGTAAACTTGCTGGTTTACATGCTTTGTTCTGTAAGAACAACAAAATTAAGTACTTTGTCATTGGAATAGTCTTGTTTACCCACTCCAATGAAAATTATGTTTTTGGCTATTTTTGTGGCACTGCTAGTGTTAGCTTAGGGTTGTAAGGGGCTGTAAGCTAGTCGGAGAAAGTGTAAACAAAGGGATCATGGGAAATGAGCACTAGTATACTCTGCTTCAACGGTCCAGTCAAAAACTCAGAGTAAAATTTCTAATAAACTCCTGCCGCTCTGCAGAAAGTTTGCCCTGGAAAACAACACAATTCTTTTAAATTTATCCTAAAATTGCATAATTATGTTTAAAAGACAACAGGAAATGCTTTTACATCAGACTGAAAGAGGATCAGACTAATGCTAATCTTGTGACTCAATTGTTTCACCCCTCTTGTTGTACATTCTGAAAGTATATGGAGACAAATTTTAAAATAGTTTGTGTAAAATGACATTCGGAGACTGGAAGCGGAACAAGGACACGTCTACTTGTGCACCTGCTGTGTGAATGGAGCTCCAGATACATAGACATCAGCTGTTTTCTCTGAGACTCAAACAAAAATTTCCATCAACATCACACTATACTTAAGAATGTATGTGTCCATAATTTTAAACTTCTAATTTCCATCCAACATGATGCAAGCGTTTGAAGATTGGATGGCATAATTCCCATGTGGGGGAAGTAAAATGACTTCACCATATGCTCTTTTAATCAAAAAAGTCATTTATAAAGGGGATGAACTGATTTGCGTTACTTGAATCTTAATTAATGATAATGTTCTATAGTGAACAGCTGGTCTTGGTGCCATGTTTATGGGATGATGAACTGTTGAAGTGAAATAAAGACTGTAGGAGCTCCTAGGAGAAGCTTTTTCAGCGGTGCAATACGCGGAAACAAGAGAATTTAAATGAATGGTTAATATTTAAGAACGTGACAAATTCTGTATGTCGTGTTCATGTCTGGGTAGATTTGTAGCCATACTGTGCTAATGGATTCCAAGCAAATGGCAAACATACACTATAGCGAATGCACACAAACACACACAAACATACCACCTTTGGCAATATGCCATCTCAGCTAATTGTGCAGCTTCTGACAAGGTCTCAAGCCATTGAGTTTTAATGATAATTAAATGATGTTTGCCCCTCCAAGATGAGGTATTCCTCCACAGTTGAGTTCACTATGCTGATATAGCAAGCTTCCATGGATAGTTAATCAGAGGTGTGCTTTAAAGAATTTTCACATTTTTATTATACCTAGGTTTTTCCTACTGTTAAACACCCCCTCCAAATAATAAAATAAATAAAAAAACATGCATCATTGTTTGCCTTGTTTACCAACAACTTTCCATTTTACCTTATATGACATGTTTCCGTTCTGGCTTCTAGATCCACAGAAATGTAAGAACTTGTGGTTAGCAGGCAATTGATTTTTATTTTATAAAGCATACTTAAGACCTTATCTCCCAACAGCGTCATTGCACATTACAGGGTGTGCTCTTGTGTCTTTGCCACGGGTGTTGGAGCCTTGTATTGCCTGCTGCCATACAGTCAAACTACATTATTCCAACTTTGCGTTAGCAGCTGTGTCCAAGTTAGTCAAGGTAAAGCTGCAACACGAAAATAAGAGTAAAGCCAGGAGATCAGCTTTCAAACTATCACTGCTGTATGGACTTCTGTTTACTCCTGGAACAATTTAGCTTATAACATTTTAATATTCCTTCAAATGTAGAAAATAAAAAACTTCAAAATAAAAGCTTTTAAAAGTTGGTATTTGATACATATGTCCTGAGACGATCTCTCACAAACATTTTAGGTTTCTTTACTTCAGGACAACCAGAAATTCATTTTTTTATTTAAGTTGCATGGTGTAGGTGAATTTTCTCTTTCTAGTTAGATTCCCTCCATTCTATTTCACCATGTCAGTGCTGCTAAAATGTCATAAAAAAAACTATTTGAACTATTTGAATTTATTCCAGTTTTTCCAGCAGTTTACTATTAGATTTAAATGGGATTCTTGGTTCAGGTTAGTTTTTGATCATGTTTGAAGTTGCCTTATGTTAGTCACACCAGTTTCAGGTTAATCGTGATCCACAGCTGCCTTCATTTCTGTTAATTGTCTATTTCAGTATCTGGTTATAATCTCTTCTGCACTGCTTTGTCACCTTTTGGTTCCTAAAA
>NC_050514.1:10881334-10892570 GCF_002922805.2 Oryzias melastigma
TTGACTTCAGGTTTGTATAAGTGTGTCTGCTGAAAACTGTGATGTTCCTCAGTTTTCGTATTATGACACATGAAGTGGGGAAGGACACTTTCACTTCTGCATCTGGGACGAAGCTCTTTAACTTGGTGTCTTGAACACTTTAGACCTCACTGAAGGTGATTTGTCAACTTATATTTCATTTTGCTAAATCATGTGTGAATTTTAGCTTAGTATTTGTTTTTGGATGAACACTGTGTTCTATTTTTAAACCTTGGTTTAAGTCAAAGTGGGATTCTCCTCAAACACAAACAAAAACACTAGTCAAACAAATGCATTTCAATAAAGTTATCCACAATTAGCCCATAAAGCTTGTTATTATGATAAGTAGGTCACTTAAAAAAGGAACAACATATTTTATCATTCAAGGAAGACACTATTTCCTCTCAAAAAGAATCTTAGACAATCAAAGTCAGCGAGGTATTAATAATCTGCAATCCAGGTATGTTGCTAAAGTGGTGGAAGGAGTGCACACTTATCTCATGAACAGCACTAATGGGCTCCACAGGTTTTGGGGGAGGTTGAAAAAAAGTAAAAATCCAAACAATTCTCCTGTGTCTCACCTACTTCACCCTTACTTACCCTCCAAGTGTTTGCTGCGACCTGTCTAAGACTGACTAAGACCTTGGTCTAAGCTCTGCTTCCGTTCAGAAATGTGTTCTATTGTTTTGAAGCCTCCAATGTTGAAGTATCAACTACTTCAATTTCAGTCCAAGGTTGTCAAGTCAAGTAATTGAAAAACTGTGAATACCTCACTCAGAATTCTCCATAAACGATCCAAAACAGATTCAAACTACACAACGCATGTCAACAGTTTCTACAGGATGAGTTCTTCTTCCTATCTGTGTTGTTTGTCTTCTGGTTCACCCCTCACAAGACAGTAGACATTCCCTCTGAAAGACTGACAGCCGGTGGCCTTTATAAGACCGCACTTGTCTAGACTGAGCACATGAAATCCAGGTAAATGTCAGATGTTTTTGAAGAACTTCAGAAGATACATTATCCTCTTTATTCAACTTTTTTTTATCCTCCTTCTCCTTTCATTGCCTTCCCTCTCTATGATGTCTGTCTTTTCCAGATAATGTCAATGCCTCAGGGGTGAGTAGCAGCGTGATCCGACGCCCTTCATCTGTGCCTTCAATCCTTTCCTCCTCTTTAGTTCTCTTCTCAACACCTTGTTTCTCTGATCTGCTCCGCCTTACTTTCTGATGAGCCCAAATGTGCCACTCTCTGTTACTCTTTCTCTGAGTTTAGAGAAGAGTGGAAAAAAAGAAAAAAAATCACAAAGCCCTGAATTATGTGACTCTGCTAAAGGTCACAGTCCTTAATCATGCTGGATGACTGTGAATGGAACCAGTGGCAGTCATTAGCAGCACTCTGTCTGGAAGGGAACCAGAAAGATTGAAGCATGTTTTCTGCCTTCTTTTTTTCCCAAATGAGGAAGTCAGAAAGATTTAGAAGGAAAGAACTTGTTTCTTCTTTTGTAAGAACTTTTTTGTGCTGTGTTTCAGATTTGTAATTTAATTCACTAACAAAATTTTTCAACTAATTTAGAAACAGAATTGGGCTAAACAAAGAAACTACACCCGGTACAACTGCTTTTTTTTAAACAATCAAATACTTAAGAAGTTGCTGACTTGTTAGAGATCTAATAGCTACATAATAATTAAAATATTTATCAACCAATAAAAACTAAAACCATCCACCAACAGCACATGGGCTTTAAAAATGGACAGGATGTGGTCTGTCTAAACTGTTAGGCGGCCGCCCTTTTAGTTATCCTTTATTGCTCGATGGAGGAGGATGCTTAGGACTGCTGCTGGCTCTCCACTCTCTTGTGTCCTTTCACACTCCAAAGGTGAGGTTCATATTCATATGTCCCCCCTGACTGCACATGTGCGGCAGGTATGTGGGTGTACTAGGGATGGATGTCCGCTGGCTCCTTGTCTGATGGGAGGGCTCCTGGAGGCCGGGGCCATCTGGACTGCTGCACTTGTTGCTGGCTGTCTGGTGTGGCCGAGTGGAGCTTCCATCCTTCTCTCTAGCATTCATCAACACTTTTGTATTTTCCAGTTCATACTTACCCAGAAACACACGCCTGTTCATCTCTGACTAAACATACAATTCATACTTACTGTGCAACATTTGTATGATTCAAGGTTGAGTTTTCTGCATACTGAACATTTTCATGAAAGTCAGTTTTAATTTTTGTGTTTACAGTTACACAACTTTTAGGCATGTGTATGCTTGCTTGTGTGGATGTGAGTATGCATATTTACAGGGTTTCCCATAAGTCTCCATGCATAAGAGACATAATACATTTTATATATACATGCATTTGAATAAAGAGCAAAATTACACTCAAATAGAACATATTGTATAAATAAAAATTGTTTATGTCAAGAAACCTTTATTTTTTCTGTGTATGGAGAAATACGGGACACCTTGTAGTATAGAATGGTTGTTTATTGTCATTGATTCAGGTTCAAAACAAAGAAATACAGATTGCAGTTAACAGTGTGGTCATCACACAAACAGCTCGATGAGCAAAGAGGGAAAAGCTGAAAAAACAAATACAAACAGCATTTGCATGCATTGCGGTGGTGTCAATGTTGGACAACAGACAGTATTTACTCTTTTGCACTCAAATGGGGACAAGTGGAGCAGCTAGAGATGGGATGGATTAACTAGCTTCTAGGTTGAAGGTGTTTTTTTGTCTTTGTGTTCTGGATTGTATTAGATTGTTTATTTTCCCAGAAGGTAATGTGTTGGACAATGGGGAACCAGGGTGGGTGGGGTTGACGCTGACCCCACCCTCAACGCGTCAGGCTTTCTTCTTGAGTCAGTTGGTGCAGAAGTCTCTGAGCGCATGTACCAAAGAACAAATACTAGCATACTTATGGTCAAATGTGTGAATGCACAAAAGGCCCTTATTTTGGGGATTATTTACATATAAGGAATGTTCAGTCTTATGTATACATTATGATTGTTCATTTTCTAAACTTTGTTTCTTTTGTTTTTCATTTTGACTTGCATTTCTGAATCAAATACGCTTGAACTCTTTAATCTATCTTTTGTAATATAAGTAGTCCTTGCAGTACCCCAAATTCCTTCTTCATCATGTCTAACGGACAATAAGCAGTTTTCTATGTAATTACCAAAAATTGTATCAGATTATTTGCTTTTCTAGTGAATTTTATTTGAATTTTTAAAAATGCGATTTTGTTTGCACAAAACAGAAAATTAGCAACTTAGTTGTTGGAAGCTTAATACTTTTATAAATGTTGTAAATTCAGTATTTCTGCTTAAATCTGCCTATGTTCAAATCTGTTCCTGTCAGACTTTAATGAGTCAGTCTGCTTGCTGGCACATCAACCCCCACTTCTATAGCCTTCTATCAACTGTCTGATAGTATCTATTGCTATAGATAGGTATCACTCCATCAACCCTGCAGCACATTATCTCCCTTATCCACAACCCCCAAGCCCCACTCTCCTGCCCTCACAGCGCTTTCATTCTCTCCCTGTCTGTTGTTTTGGATCATTGAGTTTCTGCTGTGTAGAATGCTCAGCTGTCTGTCACAGGGTGGACCGGCCACTGGAGGGACTCAGAGAATGAAGGGTGACCCCACCCCCATTTCCTATGAATGGTTATTTTACAGGTCGATTTCTCCTTTTTTGTGTGTTACTAATGGGAAGACACCCATCCACTTCTTTGCATGAGAGGTGAAAAGTCTGAACTAAAGAACATTAACTCTGCATTATGAAGGAATACTGCTGATCATTTGTGGGCCCAATTTTTTATTGTGTGCTTCTGAAACTTTTTTTCATCCCACTTCACCAGGGTTCTTTGTGTGTTCTGTGAGCACAAGTTCTATTAAAGGCTAAAGAAGGGGCCAGTAGGCCAGTATCCTCTCTTCCATGGCCCTCGAGGTCTGGAGTTTGACTCCTTTGAACTAAAAACAAAGTCAAGCCTGAAAGGTTGGCAAATTTGGTTTAAAAATACTGCAACTTTACTTTTTACATTTCTTTCGATTTTAATGGTAAAGAGTCCAGTATCAGGTCATGTGAAGATGTCAGAGATTTTACCAGTAAAGTTTCTGAAAGGGGTCTCTGACCACGAGAACCATCATCACTACTGGTTAATAAATCCTGCCTCATCTGCTGCTGATTACCTGATTCAGGTCTATTTAGCCAATAAAGATCTTTAAAAACATGTTGGACACTGGCCAGGAGGTCAGGAGATTGAGATCTGTGCTGTATAGGAACCAAAATCCAGACTGGAACTTTCCACAGAGGTTTTCTTTTGTGACATGAGAGTAAAGCTAAAATATTTTCCAGAATTTTGGAGTTCATAACTAAATTTAAAATGAAATGTAAATTGTTAAAGTTAGGGGAATGTCTTTATTAGTCACCAGTTTTTCCCTCCATTGCCCAACGTCAGCTCACTTTACTATTTTTGCATTTTACCAATTTCTTCAAGATTATCAGCAACCAGCTTCGTCACACAACATTCCCACTCACATTGTCACAGCTAAAGCACATTTTCCAGCCCACAATTGCAACTTTTGCATTTTGGATTGTTTACTTTATCTTGGTTCTTTTAACGTTTTCCTCCTGGAGCCAAAAAAAAGTCCCCCTCCACCCTTTTGCTGGCCCAGACAGATGTGCAGACTCCTGATCACCTCAGTGCTATTTCTGGCTCTAACAGAGTGCTCAGAAGCACTTCAGTCTGATGGAAGCACCATGTCGTTCTGGCATTTCCTATGTGTGATTCAGGCAAAAAAAAAAAAAACACACACACACTCACTCTCAGCAAATGCAACTCTGTTTAATGATGGGAATTAACTTTTAGGAAATCACTTATATGAGTTCATCTTTTTTGGAGCTAATGGGAAATTTGTTTTCCTACAGACTATGGTTTGAATGCTAATGTAAAATGCCTTACATTTGCAAAGCTGATGCCTTCTGTAATAGATCTCTGAGGTGGGTTTTTAGTCAGCAGGGAGCTAATTTTCTCTTTGATCTCAGTCAAACTTTCAAGTGTTTTATTGCGCCCCAAAATCTTGGATTCCAGCAAGACCCAATTTCTCAGTGTATCTTAGTGGAAATCATTGCAACTTTTCTGCCTGTGGAGAGCTGTGTTTAATTGTTGCCCACAGCCTCTCAGTTAGCAGTTTACTTTCCAGCCAAAGCTTCATGCAAGTCTTCACAGACTCACAGTAGTTAGGAGTAAACAGCAACAGCATGCATCTGTATCTAAAACCTATACATAGACTTTTAAACAGAGCTGCTGCTAGATAAAAGATGACAAAATACTTGATTTACTTTTCTTTTCCATGATCATACTTCACGAAAATGTGACCTACTTGATAGTATTCACCCATGCTGATTTAATTCTAAATGCCTTAGTCACAACTGCTCTTACAGGTGGGTGTAGGCTGTCTGTGGGTGAAAAATGGGCAAATCTGTACAGGGCACACATGCAATTTTAAGATTGTAAACAACACAGCTACCTTGCAAGGGAAAAATGTCCATGTTCTTGTAATGAATGGATGATGCTGTTGTATGATGCTTTTAGTCATAAGTAAAGTACCAGTCTACTGGCTGTGTGCAAATGTCCCACACATTGGATGTTCACATAATACTAATCAGTGACGTGCAGTGAGGTTCACGGCTGGTGAGGCACTGATGCCATCGGTCAGTTTTACAGACATATGAAATCCACAGAGCAGCTGATTCACCAGTTACAATGTGTTGTTTAAAATTTCATTTCAGTATTTTTCTTCTTTTTACAAACTTTAGCATAGAAAGAAAATCCCCAAGACTGTTGTTATTGATTTTACTTTTACTTATGAATGAAGTCTGTGTGGGGCTCCTTCTGAAGAAACACGATGAATAACCTGTTTGTAGAAGTCTTCCTTTTCTTTCTTCAGTGTTAAGTCTCTCTGTCTCAGTGGAGATCACTACCAGCGACATGTATAAACAAGTTCTTGAGTTTAGGGGTTTAAAAATTAATCCATTTAGAAATTAAGGCTAAACAACATTTAAGAGTAACTGGACGGCTGCACTTGACTTGCTGCCGCTAATTCTATTGTTCTTTAGCCGTGGTGTTACATACATTCTCTGGGCTCACCAGCGCCCTCTGCCCTGTGACATGCATATACTGTGGTGCAGCAGGCGGACCTAGTGTGTTTGTCAAGCACATTTTTAGCAGATAAAAAGACTAAATGTGTCACAAACTGGTTTAATGATGATAGACCTAAACAATACAGCGCATGCGTCAGCTGCTGCTACAGTCGGTGTGTGAGACGCTGGGGAGGCGGGGCTACAGCTGCCTCACCCAGCGCTGTTTGGCGTATTTGAACAGGAAACTTGTAAACTTGCTGCTTTCTTATCGAAGAAATGTTGAAAACCCACACAGAAAAAAGACATGTCTAAAAAATATAACATTTGAGTTTTAGTTTTAATTTAAAAAGGTATATTATTTTTTTGTAATTTATGCATCTTTTTAAGCTTGGCCTGGTGATCTTGCCTCTTGGGTGCCGCTCTCCTGGGCCCGGCGGTCTCCTCACCACGCTGGGAGTGGGATCTCCGATATTTTAGATCAAGAGCAGGGGATCAATCTACATCGGAGCCTGGGGGTGTCCAGGTCTTGATGATGCGGATTCCGGTCCTTGCTCTCGAGAACTGGGTCTCTCTAAGAGCTCCATCAGTGGGTGTGCCTGGTTGGGCCTTGTTTACATCACTCCTCCGGGACCTCCGTTTCTCTTGGGTGCGCCTCTCCTCGGCGGGGGTGGGCGGCCCCTTCCTTGCTCCCCCCTGGACCTCCCGCGGCGGGGGTGGGCGGTTGTCTGGAGCATGGGAGTGGGTCTCCCTTGGGGGGCCCTGGCTCGTACCTGGGTTGGGTTGGAGGGATGCTTGGCACTGCTGGGTGGTGGTGGATTGCTCTCCTGGGGTTGGGGGGCTCTCCGGGGGTGGGGCTCGCGTTGGCCCTCCTGCCACGGTGGCGGGGGTGCTCTTCTGGCTGGGCTGGGGCCTGCATTCTCTGTGTTTCTGTGCCTTTCTGCTCTCGGGTGTTGGAGGCCTCTGCGGTGGTCCCGCGTGCCCTGGTTGTTTGGCGGGATTGCCCGGCGGGCAGATTCTCTTCGCGGCTCCATGGCGGGTGTTGAGGGGTCCTGGCTGCTGCTGCCGCTGCCCCGGCGGGGGTTCTTGGCGTGGGGATGGCTGGGTGCTCTCTCCCTTAGTACATTCCATCATCATCAACATCAGCAAAACGTAAACACCCACCTGAGCACAGTTGTCAGCTTACCTTTGCACTAATAGTTTGTGTGACAGAATGAAAGACTTTATTTGTATTGGTTTGTATGATTAAGTGTGTGAGCTGTAGTTGCAGTTGTATTGTGTATAAATGTGGAGACTATTTCGGCCAACAGGTATGCGTGTAACTACAGAGTGTGTGTGTAGATAGGCCCCGCCCATTCTAGTTTACTATTTAGACCTGGTTGCGGCTCCGCTGCCGAACACTAGCACCAACCTTCCACCAGAGGCAATGTGGAGTTCAGTGTCTTGTCAACGCATGGGCAGGCAAGGCAGGAATTGAACATGCAAAATTGCAATCAGAAGTCAACCGATCTACCGCTGCACCACGGCCGTATGTAGTTTTTTGTTATCTCTACAGTCTGTTTTGATACAAAAACATGATCACATTTGTCAATCACGGTGCTTTATTGTGAAAAATTGGTTATATTTTGAAAACCAGATTTTCTCATGTATCTTGATGTCATTTCCAGCCAGAACTGAAGTGGATTGCTCACGGCTCGTGCACAAAATGGACCAGACACCGAAACGATCCGCTGCACGATGCGGAGGACCGCTGTGCTTCGCACCTGGTACGAACCACACCATAGGTTAACAAGGGCACCAAATGGAAGCAGCCTTCGATCCGGGCCGCTTCCATGTCCACTGTGAACCAGGCATAACTCAAACAACATTCTGATTGTCTAATTCAGGGGTCTAGAACCTTTCACTCCAAAGGAGCCATTTGGTCTAATTTCCTATGGACTAAAACCCAGTGAGAGCCAGATTTTTTCCCAAAAAACTCACTTTATTTCTTTTTTGCATCCAAGTCTAATGTGTAACTTTACAAAAAAATAAAATAGTTAAATTATAAAAATGTGATATTTTTGTATAAACAAAATTCTAATTTATTTTACTTTTGACAGCAGCACATGCAAGTTCCTTTCAAAATAAAATGCACCATGTCAAATAAGATGATCCTGTTGCAGCAAATTTAGCTGAGTTACAAATGCTAGAAAGTTAAGTCAAACATGGCGTTTTCTATCAATATGATGTACAACTTTTTTACCTAGAGTCTGATTAGTTGCCTTTTTTCTCCTTGTATTAGCAAATATAAACATGGCTAAATCAGTGTGGTATCTAAATATGTAGTTTATATACTTTAACAGCAAAACTCACAGTAGATTAAACCTTTTGCAGTCATTATTCTCAGTTATTGACACAGTTAAAGTCTAAATATAAATGACAACATTTTATTTAAAAGAACTAAAACTACAAATCCAGCAACAGAAAAAAAAATTAACTGTGTATTAATGCTAAAACAGAAAAAACTAGAAGGTACAACCCGACCAAATCCCATCACATAAAAGACAATACTTGTAGCCAATACCACATAAAAGGTGTCCTTTGATCATTTTGTTTATCCGGACCATCTTAACTCACCTGTCGAGGTAAATACAATTTCTGTATATATTTGCCTTGTCCCCTTCAATTTCACAAACACATTGAGGACGATGCAACACTGCCGAGGTTTTAGCTGCCAAAAGAGGGGTCTCTTTAATTTATCCTGACACAAGACGTTATTAGACGGTGCTCTCCTTTTCTAATGAATATGGATTCTGAGAGGCACATAAGCAAGCCTGTGAATGTGCGCTCTCACTCTCTTTCTATCTGTTGATATGTCTCACCGAGCATGTAGATGCATCTTGTTGTCATTATTGCACCCTCATGACTCGCAGGCCATCAAACAGGAAAATGATACATCTGCAGCTGAAATGTTTTATCAAGAGAAACAGCATTCTCATTGAGATGTGTGGTCGTGATAGCTTTAATTTCACACACTTGTGAGCACAACGGATGAGGGCACGGTGCTGTACACCACTGGGAATATGAAATGTATTTCCTGCTTCGCTTTTGAGCAGAGCAGAACCTTGAGGGCGGCAGATCAGTCTTAGTCTTTGGTGAGTGATAAAGGTCAAATAATTGGTTTTATGGGAAACTTTTTTGGAAGCAAAGCTCCCCTGTAATCTTCAGAGAAATTGTGTGAAATTAAATATAATGATTACGACTTTCTGATTGTTACAATGAGACGATTACAGGCTAAATGAAAAAGAAAAAAAAGTGTAATGATTCCTGCATCAACTCTCATAAAGTCACTCATTTAAGAGTCAAAACAGCCATAAAAATGCTTTACTCACTTAGTTGGATAAGTAGGAGACAAAAGTAGAGAAAATAATATAAAAAAAAGTATTTTTTATTATTGATCTCGCCTTAATCAAAGCCTCTCTGCTTGTTTCTGCAACAGGAGTTCCAAATTAAATAAGCAACTCTCTCTACGGCTCCATGATGGATGGAGTCACAGCAGGTCATGAGAACCAAAGGCAATTTTTCTGGGTGAAGGTTAGAGTCTGACATTGAGGGGAAAAAAAGCAGATTTCTGCTCTGAAATTGGATGTTCAAAGCTGCAGAGAAAGAAAAAAGGGATGTTTTTGAATTTAAAGTTTTAGCAAAAAAGTATTTCTTCCTTTAGAAGTCAGACACCACAAGTTTGTGTATGTTTGCTACATGTGGCCATAAACACACCACAAGAGCAGTGTAGCATTAGGAAGTGACGGACAAGCTCTACTTCAGAAATAAAACACACTTTTCCTCAGAAATCTGCTGTTCTAGTTGAACCTTTTGAATAAGATCAATGCCTTTCATTCCTCTGAATTTCTGTGCATACGGAGAGCGGAGCATCTGGGACTCTTTGACGGTTTGGTAGACAGCTGCTGGGGGGTCGGGGAGATTGAGCACAGTCACAGCAGGTGATAAAGACCAAAGGAAGATTTTTCTAGGTGAATGTTAGGACCTGACATTGGAAATAGGCAGATTTCTCTTCAGCCAATGGGATGTCTGAGACTGCAGGAAAAGATGAAGGGGCTGCTTCTGTGTAAAGTCTGCATTCAGGTTGAGACGGATGACACAGATTTTCAACTATAAGTCGAGTTCCTTTACATTTAGATTAAAAAAAAAAAAGTTGAGCGTATTTACATTTACTCGCTTTTGGAGGATCAACAAATTATCAAAGCTCTAAAAGGGCTGCATGACTTCAGGCGGAACTTCTTGCTGAATTTCTCAAGGTCAAAAGCAGATTTTGTTAGGATTTCATCTCATATAGGAGGCTAATAAAATGAAAGTATTTTTGCAGATGGTGAATGTAAGATGAAAGTGACATTAAAATAGGAATGATGTTTTTAACACAGACCGCAGATTTCTTCAGATGCAGAGTCAAGATAGATGTTGGAGGAAAAGACACATTTAAATAGAATTAGAATCTGCAGAAAGACACTGTACTAGCAAAACATATTGAAATATAAATTTATATTAAACAATTGTTGTTTCTTCAGTTTAAACTCTCTTTTTGGCATTCCAGGTTTTGATACACCTGTATATCTGTATGGTAAGGACGCAGATCGAATCCCCTCCCATAAAGTATGACATACGGATTTATACGCCCATCTTCTCTGATAACTATTTTGATATGTCATTCTCTTTGGAGGTCTGAACTGCGTGTCATGATGATTTGTGGAGGATGCAAGTGCAGAGGACTGGAGGCACGTAAGGTTGGCAGATTTATTCAACAGTGTGAAACTACAGGAAGTGAAACAAACAAAAAGTGGGATGACCCGACTCACGATAAAAAGCGACAAGAGACCTGAAAAAGTTTAGCAAAGATGGTACATAAACTGACTATAATGATAGTGAAAATCAAGCAGTAACTGCAGAATTAAATACAGAGCCCCTAAAGGGACATTGAAGTAAAAAAAATAAATAAATAAATAAATAAAGTAAAAAAATAAAAAAAAATTCTAGTTACTTTCTGGTGTGACCAGTTACTATCTGACAGTAACCAGAAATTC
>NC_050514.1:10892621-10892914 GCF_002922805.2 Oryzias melastigma
CGCTTCTTCCCTCTTGGGGTCGCGGGGGTGCCGGAGCCCATCCCGGCTACTGATGGGCGAAGGCAGGGTACGCGCTGGACAGGTCGCCAGTCTGTCACAGGGCCTCAATCACACACCCATTCACTCTCACATTCACACCTAGGGGCAATTTAGAGTCACCATTTCACCTATGAAGCATGTTTTTGGACGGTGGGAGGAAGCCGGAGAAAACTCACGCATGCACGGGGAGAACATGCAAACTCCACACAGAAAGGTCCCAGCTGGGATTCGAACCGGGGCCTTCTCGCTGTGAG
>NC_050514.1:10892986-10899182 GCF_002922805.2 Oryzias melastigma
GTGCTAACCTGATAGTAACCAGAAAAAAAAAAAACAGAAAGTAACTGGTGCGCACCAGATAGCAGCTAATGCACACTGGATAGTGACTGGTGAGCACCAGATCGTAACCACATTTTTTAAAGAAAAAAAAGAAGATAGTAACTGATGCTCACCAGATAGTAACTGGTGCTCACTCACCAGATAGTAACCGGTGCTCACCAGATAGTAACTGGTCCACACCAGATAGTAACCGGTGCTCACCAGATAGTAACTGGTCCACACCAGATAGTAACTGGTGTTCACTCACCAGATAGTAACTGGTGTTCACTCACCAGATAGTAACTGGTGCTCACCAGATAGTAACCAGAAAAAAAAAAAAAATCATTTCTTTTTTTTTTAACTTCAATGTCCCTTCAGCTCCATAATTAAAAACAGGAAGACCCCAAACAATACTAAACCAGAGCTGAAGTCTCAGATCTTTTACTGTAGGAACACAAACGACATCCCTTGAATATTTGAAATTAGACAAAAGATAAATGTTTTCCTCCTGTTTCTGTATAGCAGCATTTCAAAGGGTTCTTAGCATCACTGTTTGATGGAACATGTTTTAACTTTTGATGCAAAAAGGCCTCAGCATGTCATCCTTTGTGAAAGCTCCCTCACAGCGTGGAACAGACTCCTCTTCGGGGGAGTGCCGGCACATCCAGAACGTGGGGTTTTCTTTTAGTCAGACATGGCAAACTACTAAGAAAAGTTTCAGGAACTTATTCATTAAAAACATATATATATATATATATATTAGAATACTAGAAAGAAACAAAATGTTCCAAATATTGTGAGAAAAAAGGAATCAAATAATAAATAGGATTCTAATTCACTACATCTTCAACACCTGTAGGGATCTCATAAAAATATTCACTCTGCAGCATTATTTCAAGTGTCTGATTCTTTTAAGATTACTGGTGACTTTTTTTGCACATTAGGAAAAAATTGTAATCTTATGTTTCATCTACTTGCTTCTACAGCATGTACCTCTCTGCTATGATGAAGAGCTTCTGCCTCTCTGATCAGCAAAATAATAGACATCCCACTGCAGCATATAAATTCCCATTGAGCATGCAAACATATTATTAGCAGCAACTGAATAAATCTGAATCATGTATCTTCTAACCAACGCTGTTGTACCTTCATGAAAGCTTGTACTGTTCTGTCTCTACTTTCTGAGAACATCATATTGAATCTTTCTCAGAGAACATTCATCCTTTTCATTAATAACACAGTTTCAGGAAGTTTTTGTGGAGAACCAGTTCTTTGAAGACAGCATGTCTGTTGGGTCTAAATGCTGGGAGGTTTGCACATACATGGAAACTCAAAAACTAGATATGTCAAAAAATAAAAAATCCAAAGCTATCCGATCTAAAGGGGATCATGTTTAAAAGTTGATCTGGGTCATCATCCAGACATATTTACCCTTTTGACTCAGGTTCGAGCCAGCAGGTGGAGCTGTTGATCTGTGCTGGCCCTCACTGCTGGAAACAATAAGAGGTAAAGCAGGTTTTTTGTAGATGCTTTACTTCCTTTTGAGTTTTTGTGGTGGTCTGTGATCTCACCTCAGTCTTGCATTCAGAACCTGACAAAAGCTGGAACCATTGCCCCAGGAACTCCAACGGTACATTAACCTGCAGCTGAACAAAAGCCTTTCCCACCTGGTTGTGTAATCCTCTGCTGCTGAAGGTTGCCTGTCCTCTCACGCACCCACATGACATCCTGCAGCTCCTAATAAACAGGCCTTTATTCTGAAGGGAATAAAGATGCACCAGCAATATGCAAACCCCGTGACACACATGCACACACGGAGAGCAGCATAAACAGGGGCAATGATGTGTTCCATCACAGGAGATACCTCATAAAGTTCAAGCCCCAAGGCTTCAGGATGCTACTGAGCCCAGAGCCAAAAAAGTACAGCATTATGATGCCAAAATAAATAAAAAATAAAATGCTGCACAGTCCAGCCCCACTCTTGCTCACTAATTCTAAACAAAAATGTTGTTAAAATCATTCAGAGAATGGCTGATTGGGCTGGAAAAAGAAAAAAAAAAAGATATGTATTAAGCCCACCCACCCAAATTTGAACTGTAACAATCTAAATGAAGGATTAAAAAAATGTAACCCCTCACCTCCGACGCAGTCACCCACTGCTGCCATGACCATGAAATGAAGCAATATAAAAAAGTTCACTGAAATAGATTTGGTACATTATTTTATATTTAGAAACCAGCCTCCAGTGGTCACATTGGGAGCAGCAGCATTAATATGGTTTGCTTATTTTTGGAAGCTAGCAGAACAAGTGTGCATAGGTGTTAACAACCAGCAACCTGGTTGGTGCACAACTGTCTGTGAAAACGCCAAACAAGACTCAAAGTAACCAGAAAAGACTGTTTGGCATTGATAAATATGTTTATTGTGATTATAACCCATACACCCGAGCTCTGCTGCTGATTCTACAAATATGTGCACCATACTAATGGAATACCGCATAAAAAAGAAAACATTTTATATGAAAGTCATAGTGCTATAAATCTTCAAGGAAGCAAAATTCAGAGCCAGCTTTTATTTTCTTAGTAATTGTTGATAGATTTCATTTTAAATCTATATGCTAGCTATAGCTTTTTGATGTAAATTGGAGTGTCAAACTTATACTGAAGACATGCACATCATATAAATCTTTTCATAAAATTACAAGCAAAATACTTTAATGTTTACATTATGTTTGAATTTAATGTGTCACTTTGACTTACATAGACATGTATGTACATTTATGAGTATTTTGCTTAAATTGTCCTTTTTTGATCTTCAATGGTTTCCTGGTTTTGGGGCTTCATCATCAAAGACACTTCACACCCCGGAAACTCCCTGTTTGATCTGTTGCCTTCAGGCAATCGCTACAGGTCAAGCAAAGTAAGGACAAATAGACTTCAGAACAGCTTTTACACCACTGAAAAAATATTTGAAACATGGCGGGGAATCATTCAAATTCAATCTGGACTTCTTTTTCTCTGCATGAACTGTTCAAAAGTGGATTTTTCTTTTCAATTCACGGTAATGTGGTCATGTGATGTTTTCTTTTATATTAAATGGTATTATTTCTGTTTTTTTTAATCTATTTTATCCCTTGTTAATTGTGCTTCCTGTTTTTTTAATGACTAGTGCACTTTTATCTGGCAAAAATGTAATTTTAATGTCATGTTATTTGTGACGAAATGAATCCCTTTTGTTGCTTCTTTGTGAATTATTTTTTTATTTTTATATACAAGTTTTATCATGGCAAATTGTTGTTTTAATTCATGAATGTTGCTCTTTTTGAATTTCATTGTGCAATAAACAATGACAAAACAAATCTAGCAATCTGTGTACTTGCCTGCCTGACTGAGGAAAACAGACTTGTAAAGGAAAATGCAGGATAGGTGATACTAAGGGAAAGCAGTAAAGAGTTGGGAAAAAATGAAAGACATCCTGATCCACACTCAAAACTGGGTCGTGGCGGTAATGCACCACAAAGCTGTTTGCAAACTGCCAATAAACCATAAAGGAAGAAGAGCATTCCAAGGCTTTCTTGATTTATGTGTATTTAAATGTCTTTATTGTCAGGTTATCTGATTTTTCATTTTTTGTTTCTCCATGTGCTTTTTTAGTGATGCTAAAGTTTACTTCTTAAATGTTTAAGTTTATACTACATGGTCTCCTGTATATTTGGTCCTACACCACTAGTTCCTGACAGTATAGAAGTGAAACTTCAAATGAAACATTTTTACCAGTAAATTTTGTGGTTGTAACTGGCCTTTAGAAACAAATGCGAACCAACCATCATCATAGTAATAATTGCAAAGTATCAATGGATGGAAGTAACAATTTACGATTCCTCATATGCCTCAATTTACCAGAGAAAAAAATAAAACAACATGGTTTGTCTGGCTTTTACCAGAAATGCACTAAAGTTACAAAAAAAAAGCTAAATCCACTTTCATGATTATAATAGCAAGTTATTAGGATTTATATGCGTGACCAAAATGCATTTAAAATTCAAGTCAACTCTCAAGACATGGGCCCTTCTAATATGAGATTCTGATTTTTGTTGAAGTCCATGACATCAAGAAACTCTCTTTTGTGGCCCAACTTGTCAGACAAGATTAAATGGCAAGCTAAGATGCCAAATAATCTTGATTTATATGAGTAAAGAGCACTGGTAGTTAGCATCTATCAAAAATACATCACTATGAATAAAATCTTGACATCTAGTTTGTTTGTAACAGCTGTTTGAATGTGTATTTGTCTGTGAGAGAGTATATTTAGGCAGTCAACATATTGAGATGTTTGACATCATTTTTTGTATTTTAAAACAATATTTTTAGGTGTTTTTGTTTGATTATCATCCAAAGAGACACTTAGATATCATAAAGCCTGAAAGCACCAAAACTGTTCGTATGCAAGCGGTACATTGATGTTGCTTACCAGGACTTTGTGTTATACAAAGTATTCCAATAGAAGCAGAGAGTACTTGCTTTGTCAAATCTGGAAGTTATAACTTAAATTTTAGAAAACACTTTCAAGGTTCTACTGAGATTTGAACTCAGATCACTTGATTCAGAGTCCAGAGTGCTCAGCATTACACCATAGAACCATGAGTAGTACAGCGGAATAAAAAAAATAATTCTATATTTGATGTTAGACAAATTATCATAGATTACAAACAAACTGCCCAAAAGAAATAATTTCAGACTACAAAGATTTTCAGATTATATTAACCTCGAGTTTCTAAATGTATTTCTCTCTTACCTTGTATCAAAGATTTAATAGTTTCTACTGATATTTGAAATCAGAACACTGGATTCCAGAGTCCAGAGTGCTAACCATTACACCATAGAACCATAACGTTCTGCTGGAAATTAAAATCTGACCAAATTGCAAAAACAAATTCCAACAACAAAAGCTTTCAAATTGCCAAATTCTTATAACAACTTAAGTAGATATCCAAAAATACAGACACGTTTATCAAGTAATTTGACCTGACCCAAACTCAGGGTTGTACTCAGATTTGAACTCAGATCACTGGATTCATAGTCCAGAGTGTTAACCACTACACCATAAAACCAGAATTAGCTCAGTATAAAAAAACAAATCTATATTTGATGTTAGACAAACTATCACAGATTACAAACAAACTGCCCAGAAGAAATATTTTCAGATTGCAAAAATATTCAGATAATGTTAACCCTGAGTTTCTAAATTCTTTTTGCTCTTACCTTGCTTCAAAGATTTTAAAGGTTGTACTGAGATTTGAACTCATGTCACTGGATTCAGAGTCCAGAGTGCTAACCATTACACCATAGAACCAAGAGTAGTAGAGCAAAATAAAAAAAAAAAATCTATATTTTATGTTAGAAAAAAGACCATAGATTAATAACAAACTGCCCAAAAGAAATATTTTTAGATTGCAAAATTATTCAGATTATGTTAACCCTGAGTTTCTATCTTTCCTTGCTTCAAAGACGTTTTAGGTTCTACTGCGATTTGAGCTCAGATCACTGGATTCAGAGTCCAGAGTGCTAACCATTACACCATAGAACCATGAGTAGTATAGCACAATAAAAAAACAATTCTATGTTTTATGTTAGAAACACTATCATAGATTACAAACAAACTGTCCAAAAGAAATATTTTCAGATTGCAAAATTATTCAGATTATGTTAACCCTGAGTTTCTAAATGCATTTCGGTCTTTCCTTGCTTCAAATATCTTATAAGTTGTACTGAGAGTTGAACTCAGATCACTGGATTCAGAGTCCAGAGTGCTAACTATTACACCATAGAACCATGAGTAGAACAGCAGAATAAAAAAAGAATTCTATATTTTATGTTAGACAAGCTATCATTGGTTACAAACAAACTGCCCAAAATCAATATTTTTGGATTGCGAAGATATTCAGATTATGTTTACCTAGAGTTTCTAAATGCATTTCTCTCTTTCCTTGCTTCAAAGATCTTATAGGTTCTACTGAGATTTGAACTCAGATCACTGGATTCAGAGTCCAGAGTGCTAACCATTACACCATAGAACCATGAGTAGAAGAGCAGACTAAAAAAAATAATTCTATATTTTATGTTAGAAAAACTGTCATAGATTACAAAGAGACTGCCCAAAAAATATTTTCAAATTGCAA
>NC_050514.1:10909136-10916318 GCF_002922805.2 Oryzias melastigma
ACCAAGATTTTTAGATTGCGAAGATATTCAGATTATGTTAACCCTGCGTTTCTAAATGCATTTCTCTCTTTCCTTGCTTCAAAGATCTTATAGGTTCTACTGAAATTTGAACTCAGATCACTGGATTCAGAGTCCAGAGTGCTAACCATTACACCATAGAACCATGACTTTCTGCTGGAAATTAAAACCTGACCAAACTGCAAAAAATAAATAAATAAATAAATCCAGCAACAAAACATTGCATATTGCAAAATTCACATAAAAACCTCAGTGGATTTCACTAATTACAGAGTATGTTGTCAAGTTACGTGACCTAACCCAAATTCAAGGTTCTACTGAGATTATAACTCAGATCACTGGATTCAGAGTCCAGAGTGCTAACCATTACACCATAGAACCATGAGCAGAACAGCAGAAAAAAAAAAATTCTATATTTTATGTTAGACAAGCTATCATAGGTCACAATCAAACTGCCCAAAATTAATATTTTGGGATTGCGAAGATATTCAGATTATGTTTACCTTGAGTTTCTAAATNTGGAAATTAAAACTTGACCAAAAAGCAAAAAAATAAATAGATAAATAAATCCAGCAACAAAACATTGCATATTGCAAAATTCACATAAAAACGTCAGTGGATTTCACTAATTACGGAGTATTTTGTCAAGTTACGTGACCTGACCCAAATTCAAGGTTCTACTGAGATTTGATGTCAGATCACTGGATTCAAAGTCCAGAGTGCTAACCATTACACCATAGAACCATGACTTTCTGCTGGAAATTAAAACTTGACCAAACTGCAAAAAAATAAATAAATAAATAAATCCAGCAACAAAACATTGCATATTGCAAAATTCACATAAAAACTTCAGTGGATTTCACTAATTACAGAGTATTTTGTCAAGTTACATGACCTGACCCAAATTCAAGGTTCTATTGAGATTTGAACTCAGATCACTGGATTCAGAGTCCAGAGTGCTAACCATTACACCATGGAATCATGAGCAGAACAGCAGAATAAAAAAAAAAATCTATATTTTATGTTAGACAAGCTATCATAGGTTACAAACAAACTGCCCAAAACCAATATTTTTGGATTGCGAAGATATTCAGATTGTGTTTACCTTGAGTTTCTAAATGCATTTCTCTCGTTTCTTTGCTTCAAAGATCGTGTAGGTTCTACTGAGATTTGAAGTCAGATCACTGGATTCAAAGTCCAGAGTGCTATCCATTACACCATAGAACCATGACTTTCTGCTGGAAATTAAAACTTGACCAAACTGCAAAAAAAAAAATAAATAAATAAATCCAGCAACAAAACATTGCATATTGCCAAATTCACATAAAAACTTCAGTGGATTTCACGAAATACAGAGTATGTTGTCAAGTTTCATGACCTGACCCAAATTCAAGGTTCTACTGAGATTTGAACTCAGATCACTGGATTCAGAGTCCAGAGTGCTAACCATTACACCATAGAACCATGACTTTCTGCTGGAAATTAAAACTTGACCAAACTGCAAAAAAATAAATAAATAAATAAATCCAGCAACAAAACATTGCATATTGCCAAATTCACATAAAAACTTCAGTGGATTGCACGAAATACAGAGTATGTTGTCAAGTTTCATGACCTGACCCATATTCAAGGTTCTACTGAGATTTGAACTCAGATCACTGGATTCAGAGTCCAGAGTGCTAACCATTACACCATAGAACCATGCGTATGGGGCAGAATAAAAAAAAAAATCTATATTTTATGTTAGACAAGCTATCATAGGTTAGAAACAAACTGCCCAAACCAAGATTTTTAGATTGCGAAGATATTCAGATTATGTTAACCCTGAGTTTATAAATGCATTTCTCTCTTTCCTTGCTTCAAAGATCTTATAGGTTCTACTGAGATTTGAACTCAGATCACTGGATTCAAAGTCCAGAGTGCTAACCATTACACCATAGAACCATGACTTTCTGCTGGAAATTAAAACTTGACCAAACTGCAAAAAAATAAATAAATAAATAAATCCAGCAACAAAACATTGCATATTGCAAAATTCACATAAAAACTTCAGTGGATTTCACTAATTACAGAGTATTTTGTCAAGTTACGTGACCTGACCCAAATTCAAGGTTCTACTGAGATTTGAACTCAGATCACTGGATTCAGAGTCCAGAGTGCTAACCATTACACCATAGAACCATGAGCGGAACAGCAGAAATAAAAAAAAATTCTATATTTTATGTTAGACAAGCTATCATAGGTTACAAACAAACTGCCCAAACCAACATTTTTAGATTGCGAAGATATTCAGATTATGTTAACCCTGAGTATATTTTATGTTAGACAAGCTATTATAGGTTACAAATAAACTGCCCAAAACCAATGTTTTGGGATTCCGAAGATATTCAGATTATGTTAACCCTGAGTTTATAAATGCATTTCTCTCTTTCCTTGCTTCAAAGATCTTATAGGTTCTACTGTGATTTGAACTCAGATCACTGGATTCAGAGTCCAGAGTGCTAACCATTACACCATAGAACCATGCGTAGAAGGGCAGAATAAAGAAAAAAAAATCTATATTTTATGTTAGACAAGCTATCATAGCTTACAAACAAACTGCCCAAAACCAATATTTTTAGATTGCTAAGATATTCAGATTATGTTTACCTTGAGTTTCTAAATACATTTCTCTCTTTCCTTGCTTCAAAGATCATATAGGTTCTACTGAGATTTGAACTCAAATCACTGGATTCAAAGTCCAGAGTGCTAACCATTACACCATAGAACCATGACTTTGTGCTGGAAATTAAAACTTGACCAAACTGCAAAAAATAAATAAATAAATAAATCCAGTAACACAACATTGCATATTGCAAAATTCACATAAAAACCTCAGTGGATTTCACTAATTACAGAGTATTTTGTCAAGTTACGTGACCTGACCCAAATTCAAGGTTCTACTGAGATTTGAGCTCAGATCACTGGATTCAGAGTCCAGAGTGCTAACCATTACACCATAGAACCATGACTTTCTGCCGGAAATTAAAACTTGACCAAACTGCAAAAAATAAATAAATAAATAAATCCAGCAACAAAACATTGCATATTGTAAAATTCACATAAAAACCTCAGTGGATTTCACTAATTACAGAGTATTTTGTCAAGTTTCATGACCTGACCCAAATTCAAGGTTCTACTGAGATTTGAACTCAGATCACTGGATTCAAAGTCCAGAGTGCTAACCATTACACCATAGAACCATGACTTTCTGCTGGAAATTAAAACTTGACCAAACTGCAAAAAAATAAATAAATAAATAAATCCAGCAACAAAACATTGCATATTGTAAAATGTACATGAAAACCTCAGTGGATTTCACTAATTACAGAGTATTTTGTAAAGTTTCATGACCTTAACCCAAATTCAAGGTTCTACTGAGATTTGAACTCAGATCACTGGATTCAGAGTCCAGAGTGCTAACCATTACACCATAGAACCATGCGTAGAAGGGCAGAATAAAAAAAAATTCTATATTTTATGTTAGACAAGCTATCATAGGTTACAAAAAAACTGCCCAAACCAAGATTTTTAGATTGCGAAGATATTCAGATTATGTTAACCCTGAGTTTATAAATGCTTTTCTCTCTTTACTTGCTTCAAAGATCGTATAGGTTCTACTGAGACTTGAACTCAGATCACTGGATTCAAAGTCCAGAGTGCTAACCATTACACCATAGAACCATGACTTTCTGCTGTAAATTAAAACTTGACCAAACTGCAAAAAACAAAAGAAATAAATTAATCCAGCAACAAAACATTGCATATTGCCAAATTCACATAAAAACTTCAGTGGATTTCACGAAATACAGAGTATGTTGTCAAGTTTCATGACCTGACCCAAATTCAAGGTTCTACTGAGATTTGAACTCAGATCACTGGATTCAGAGTCCAGAGTGCTAACCATTACACCATAGAACCATGACTTTCTGCTGGAAATTAAAACTTGACCAAACTGCAAAAAAATAAATAAATAAATAAATCCAGCAACAAAACATTGCATATTGCCAAATTCACATAAAAACTTCAGTGGATTTCACGAAATACAGAGTATGTTGTCAAGTTTCATGACCTGACCCAAATTCAAGGTTCTGCTAAGATTTGAACTCAGATCATTGGATTCAGAGTCCAGAGTGCTAACCATTACACCATAGAACCATGCGTAGAAGGGCAGAATTAAAAAAAAAAATCTATATTTTATGTTAGACAAGTTATCATAGGTTACAAACAAACTGCCCAAAACCAATATTTTTAGATTGCGAAGATATTCAGATTATGTTAACCCTGAGTTTATAAATGCATTTCTCTCTTTCCTTGCTTCAAAGATCTTATAGGTTCTATTGAGATTTGAACTCAGATCACTGGATTCAAAGTCCAGAGTGCTAACCATTACACCATAGAACCATGACTTTCTGCTGGAAATTAAAACTTGACCAAACTGCAAAAAAATAAATAAATAAATCCAGCAACAAAACATTGCATATTGCCAAATTCACACAAAAACTTCAGTGAATTTCACTAATTACAGAGTATTTTGTCAAGTTACGTGACCTGACCCNATGACTTTCTGCTGGAAATTAAAACTTGACCAAACTGCAAAAAAATAAACAAATAATTAAATCCAGCAACAAAACATTGCATATTGCAAAATTCACAAAAAAACTTCAGTGGATTTCACTAATTACAGAGTATTTTGTCAAGTTACGTGACCTGACCCAAATTCAAGGTTATACTGAGATTTGAACTCAGATCACTGGATTCAGAGTCCAGAGTGCTAACCATTACACCATATAACCATGAGTAGAAGGGCAGAATAAAAAAAAATTCTATATTTTATGTTAGACAAGCTATCATAGGTAACAAACAAACTGCCCAAAACCAATATTTTTGGTTTGCGAAGATATTCAGATTATGTTTACCTTGAGTTTCTAAATGCATTTCTCTCTTTCCTTGCTTCAAAGATCGTATAGGTTCTACTGAGATTTGAACTCAGATCACTGGATTCAAAGTCCAGAGTGCTAACCATTACACCATAGAACCATGACTTTCTGCTGGAAATTAAAACTTGACCAAAAAGCAAAAAAATAAATAGATAAAGAAATCCAGCAAAACAAAACATTGCATATTGCAAAATTCACATAAAAACCTCAGTGGATTTCACTAATTACAGAGTATTTTGTCAAGTTACGTGACCTGAGCCAAATTCAAGGTTCTACTGAGATTTGAACTCAGATCACTGGATTTAGAGTCCAGAGTGCTAACCATTACACCATAGAACCATGACTTTCTGCTGGAAATTAAAACTTGACCAAACTGCAATAAATAAATAAATAAATAAATCCAGCAACAAAACATTGCATATTGCAAAATTCACATAAAAACCTCAGTGGATTTCACTAAATACGGTGTATTTTGTAAAGTTACGTGACCTGACCCAAATTCAAGGTTCTACTGAGATTTGAATTCACATCACTGGATTCAGAGTCCAGAGTGCTAACCATTACACCATAGAACCATGACTTTCTGCTGGAAATTAAAACTTGACCAAACTGCAAAAAACAAAAGAAATAAATAAATCCAGCAACAAAACATTGCATATTGCCAAATTCACATAAAAACTTCAGTGGATTTCACGAAATACAGAGTATGTTGTCAAGTTTCATGACCTGACCCAAATTCAAGGTTCTACTGAGATTTGAACTCAGATCACTGGATTCAGAGTCCAGAGTGCTAACCATTACACCATAGAACCATGAGTAGAAGGGCAGAATAAAAAAAAAATTCTATATTTTATGTTAGACAAGCTATCATAGGTTACAAACAAACTGCCCAAAACCAATATTTTTGGATTGCGAAGATATTCAGATTATGTTTACCTTGAGTTTCTAAATGCATTTCTCTCTTTCCTTGCTTCAAAGATCGTATAGGTTCTACTGAGATTTGAACTCAGATCACTGGATTCAAAGTCCAGAGTGCTAACCATTACACCATAGAACCATGACTTTCTGCTGGAAATTAAAACTTGACCAAACTGCAAAAAAATAAATAAATAAATAAATCCAGCAACAAAACATTGCATATTGCAAAATTCACATAAAAACTTCAGTGGATTTCACTAATTACAGAGTATTTTGTCAAGTTACGTGACCTGACCCAAATTCAAGGTTCTACTGAGATTTGAACTCAGATCACTGGATTCAGAGTCCAGAGTGCTAACCATTACACCATAGAACCATGAGTAGAAGGGCAGAATAAAAAAAAAATTCTATATTTTATGTTAGACAAGCTATCATAGGTTACAAACAAACTGCCCAAAACCAATATTTTTGGATTGCGAAGATATTCAGATTATGTTTACCTTGAGTTTCTAAATGCATTTCTCTCTTTCCTTGCTTCAAAGATCGTATAGGTTCTACTGAGATTTGAACTCAGATCACTGGATTCAAAGTCCAGAGTGCTAACCATTACACCATAGAACCATGACTTTCTGCTGGAAATTAAAACTTGACCAAACTGCAAAAAAATAAATAAATAAATAAATCCAGCAACAAAACATTGCATATTGCAAAATTCACATAAAAACCTCAGTGGATTTCACGAAATACAGAGTATGTTGTCAAGTTTCATGACCTGACCCAAATTCAAGGTTCTACTGAGATTTGAACTCAGATCACTGGATTCAGAGTCCAGAGTGCTAACCATTACACCATAGAACCATGAGTAGAACAGCAGAATAAAAAAAAAAATCTATATTTTATGTTAGACAAGCTATCATAGGTTACAAACAAACTGCCCAAAACCAATATTTTCAGATTGCAAAGATATCAGATTATGTTAACCCTGAGTTTCTAAATGCATTTCCCTCTTTCCTTGCTTCAAACATCTTATAGGTTCTATTGAGATTTGAACTCAGATCACTGGATTCAAAGTCCAGAGTGCTTACCATTACACCATAGAACCATGAGTAGTAGAACAGACTAAAAAAAACAATTCTATATTTTATGTTAGCAAAACTATCATAGATTACAAAGAGACTGCCCAAAAAAATATTTTCAAATTGCAAAGAAATTCAGATTATGTTAACCCTGAGTTTCTCTCTTTCCTTGCTTCGAAGACTTTTTAAGT
>NC_050514.1:10916421-10929743 GCF_002922805.2 Oryzias melastigma
AAAACATTGCATATTGCAAAATTCACATAAAAACTTCAGTGGATTTCACAAAATACAGAGTATTTTGTCAAGTTACGTGACCTGACCCAAATTCAAGGTTCTACTGAGATTTGTACTCAGATCACTGGATTCAGAGTGCTAACCATTACACCATAGAACCAAGAGTAGTAGAACAGCATAAAAAAAAAATTCTATATTTTATGCTAGAAAAACTATCATAGATTACAAACTGCCCAAAAGAAATATTTTCAGATTGCAAAGATATTCAGATTATGTTTACCCTGAGTTTCTATATGCATTTCTGTCTTTACTTGCTTCAAATATTTTATAGGTTCTATTGAGATTTGAACTCAGATCACTGGATTCAGAGCCCAGAGTGCTAACCATTACACGATAGAACCATATCTTTCTGCTGGAAATTAAAACTTGACCAAATTGCAAAAACAATTCCAACAAGAAAAGATTTAAAATCTACAAATTCTTACAACAACCTAAGTATATCTCCAGAAATACAGAGAAGTTCATCAAGTAATTCGACCTGACCCAAATTCAAGGTTGTACTGAGAGTCCAGAGTGTTAACCACTACACCATAGAACCAGAATTAGTAGCTAAGTATAAAAAAACAATTCTATATTTGATGTTAGACAAACTATCATAGATTACAAACAAACTGCCTAATACAAATATTTTCAGATTGCAAAATAATTCAGATAATGTTAACCCTGACTTTGTAAATGCATTTCTCTCTTACCTTGTTTCAAAGCTGATCTCAGATCCACTGGATTCAGAGTCCAGAGTGCTAACCATTACACCAAGTCGTAGACAAGAATAAAACAATAGTTCTATATTTTATGTTAGACAAACTGTACTAATTTATGAAAAAAAAAATGTCCAAGACAAACATTTTCGGATTGCAAAAATACCTTAGCAATTGTTTTAAACCCCTTTCGTTTATAAAGCTTTTTATCTGTTTCCTTTAAAAGCTGGACCCTAAACAAATAGATAAATTTAGCATAATTTACAAAATTGTAAAAACTATAAAAAAAAAACTCTTCATGCAAACTGTTGGGATGAGTAAGTGAACCCAAACAACATTTTCTGTCATCAAATGTTCTCGTTTGTCTTCCAGCTGCCACAACTGATTCCTAAAACCATGTTAGTCATTTCACAGATTTTTCAAAAGTTTGGAAACATACTTTTTCCTTTTCTTTTCTTTCTTGTGGCACTACATAATACACCAACATTGTTCCAGTCATTCACCGAAATGAAGGACTGTCTTTTTGTCCCTTCAAGCATCCGCCATATATCTGTTCTTGTCAAAATGACTTGTTGTGTTTAGATGTTTATCCCTGCAAAGCTCTGCAGAATCTTGTCATTGTCACTTGATAGACATGACTTGTCAAAGTTTTTTGTCACTCAGTTGTGTTGTAAATTTAATAAAACAGGACTCATCTTTTACTGTCTCAATAAAAGGTTTTGTACCACCAAAAGTTAGTGTTTGCCGTTGAGAATTTGTTAGAGCTTGAAGCTTTTGTGACCAAGTGTGATGTATTCTTTCAAAAGCAAGTTTTTTTATAGAAAAAAAAAAAGCTGTCAAAAAGATTAAGCGTTCATGATTCTCAGACAAAAGAAGCATTTCGGTAACAGAAGGTGCACCTTTCAAATTGTAGACAATTCCATTTTATTCTTTTTTTTTATAAATGATGAATGTAGATTTTTTTCAAGTTTTTGAACTGAATATTTGTCATCATTGCCAAATGTTCTGTAATGTTTTGTTTATGAGGTGCAGATTTGGAGGTCAGTGATGTGTGTCCCTGTTAGTGTGTAGTGGTTGAACTGTAAGTTGTCGGAGTGCAGAAGTTTCTTGTGATCGACAGCAAGGGACAGGGATGCAAGGCAACACTGAGAGGTGTGTTGTTTATTCCAAGATACCCCCTGGACATTTCTTTAACTAAGTCAGCCACCACCTTGAAACAAGGACAGGATGCGTCTTTGGAAGACACATTTTCATAGACCATACTCACAAATGCTCCATAAATAAAGCTGATATTGCAAATTTATAGTAGAAAGCTCATCAAAGAAAAATGGCATTAATCACGACAGATTGACCTATGTTCACTGAACCGGGGCCTTCTCGCTGTGAGGCGAGAGCGCTAACCACTTGCGCCACCGTGCAGCCCCCTTATTAAAAACCAACTATCTAAATACCTGTGAATCTATGCAGTCCAAACGGCTGTAGCTAGAGAACATAGAAATATTAGATTTGCAGAAAAGCCAAGCAAATGGGGATAAAACCAAAAAATGGACAAGACAGAGTAATGCAACCTTTTTCTGAAAATCACCCATGAAAATGGCATAACCACAAAGTGACATAGCGGATGAGAATCTGTCAGAAAGATGTATTCTTCCAGGTAGAGGAGAATCTCTATTTAAATGGTAAATTTAGTAAAGAGCAACACTGACACAGTTTAGTGGTAAGCTAATTATCACAATATGCGTGTGAGACACCAGAAGAACAATAGGTAACAGTTTAGCATGTGTTAAGAGATCTCAGAGGAACCTCAAACAAGGAGCTGTGTTTTAGTAGTAACAATGGTGAGAGGCCCAGTCAGGAAGCCTATGATGATGCAGAGTACATGGGTGACATGACTGACAAATACTGTGACTCAGGGGGTATTCTGTGAATCTCAGAAATTATAGTTCTTTTATTTCATGGAGCAGCTATTGGAGGATGTAGATAATTGCAGATACACACAGGTACACAGTTTATGAAATCAACCAGGGAACAATCACTTAAGCTGAAAACCCTGCAAGCTGTCAAAAATGCAAACATGTGGAGGACTAAAACCTTTTTTTAATGTCTATATAGATAAAGGGAAGATGTATTTTTTATATTGCACCACTAAGCTTATGATTGATAAGATTATTGTAAGAAAATTGTTTATTTCAAGCAATCAGGTCATAACACATAACATATCACTTAATGAATCACAAGTAGATCGCTTGCAAGGGAGTGGAAGGAAGTGAACTTATATAATCTAATTTCAGTCGCTTGTAGTCGGGATCTTGTGTTCTTTCGGTCATGACCCCAGAGCTTATGACCATAGGTAAGTACTGGAACGAAAATCAACAGGTAAATTGAGAGCTATGCTTTCTGGCTCAGCTCTCTTTTCACTACAATAGACCGGTGCAGTGACCCCAAAATGGCGGACGCCGCTCAAATCTGCCTGTCTCGATCTCACGCAATTATCCCTCACTCGTGAACAAGACCAGAAGAAATTTAAACTCCTCCACCTGAGGCAGGAGCACTCCACCCTCCGAGAGAAGACAAACTACCTTTCTCCGGTTGACAGCCATCCATGACCTCAGACTTAGCGGTGCTGACCCGTGTTGTGTTTGTGGCCTTCTTGGTGCCGCAATAAAAGACACCAGGCGGACTTGGATCTCAACGTCGATTTATTCGGCTTCCATTCATTCAGCGTCATTTCTTTTTCTGCCCACATTGCAGTATTACAGCACAGTCCCGGACAACCAAGCGCCCCCCTTGTGGTCGCCAACATAATTACAGTTGTAACACATAACAACCCGCATCCCAGCTGCTTCACACTCGGCTGCAAACCACTCCAATACATGCTGGAGGTCCTGGCTCAATGAAGCCAACAGAACAACATCATCTGCAAAGAGCAGACAGGAAATCCTATGGTCCCCAAACCAGATCCCCCCTGGCCCCTGGCTGCACCTAGAAATTCTTCCCATAGAAAACATGAACAGAACCAGTGATAAAAGGCAGCCCTGCCAGAGTCCAACATCTCATACAGAGATCGGACAACCCTCAGTAAGGCTCCACGGACCCCGTACTCCCAGAGCACCCTCCACAGGACACCACGGGGAACGTGGTCGAAAGCCTTCTCCAAATCCACAAAACACATACGGACTGAATGTGTCAGCATTTCCCCATTCCGCTCCACATATGACCTCCAGATGGAGCCCTCGCCCGAGTATTGACCCTGTACTCCCTCTCTACACTCAGCCAGATCTCCTCAGCTGTTTCCAATCCACCTCATTACTACCAGTGTATATAGTCTGCCTGCAGTCACCATCTCAGTGTAAAGATGTGTACTGCCCTGCATACATCTCTGAGCGTTTCTATTTACGTTATCTCCTGGTTTTGATCTCTGCCTGTCTCCTGCCTTGACCCACGCCTGGACTATGACCACACTGATGTCTTGCCCTTGTTCATTAAACCATTTGCTTATGGATCCAAACGTCTCAGCCTCTTCATCACAGGATGAGCGAACTCCCACAAACCCTCCAGCACCCTGAAGAGAGTTTAGAAGTGGTCCACTGTTCCACGACGAGGACGGAAACCGAACTGTTGTTCTTAGATCTGAGGTTCGACTATCGGACAGATTCTCCTCTCCTGTACTCTGGCAAAGATTTTCCCACAGAGGCTGAGGAGTGTGTTTCCCCGGTAGATTGAACACACACCCCGGTCCCCCTTCTTGAAAAGGGGAACCAGTCAAGTAATACGGTTCCCATCTGCCTCTCAATGCTGCAGAGACGTGTCACCCAAGACACTCCCACAGTATCCAGAGACTTGAGGTACTCGGGGCAAACCTCATCCGTCCCAGGAGCCTTGCCACTGAGGAGCTCTTTGACTACCTCAGTGACCTCAGCTTGGGGGATGGAGAGTTCCACCCCAGAGTCCTCAGCCTCTGTTTCCTCAAGGGAAGGTATGTCAGCAGGGTTGAGGAGATCCTCAAATGTTTCTTTCCACCCCCGACAATGTCCCCAGTTGAAGTCAGCAGATCCCCACCTGCACTGAAAATGGTGCCTGCAGAAAACTGCTTTCCCCTCCTGAGGCGACGGAGGGTTTGCCAGAATCTCTTTGACGCCAACCGATAGTCCGCCTCCATGGCCTCACCAAACTCATCCCAGGACAGAGTTTTTGCCCCCAAAAAAGCCCGGGCCACAGCTCGCTTAGACTGCCAGTACCTGTCAGCTGCCTCTGGAGTCGAACAAGCCAGCCAGGCCTTATAGGACTCCTTTTTCAGCTTGACGGCATCCCTTACTTCCGGTGTCCACCACCGGATTCTGGGGTTGCCGCCATGAGAGGAACCAGAGACATTGCGACCACACCTCCAGAAAGCAGCAGAGCCAATAGAGTTGGAGAACATGGTCAACTCAGACTCAATGTCAACAGCCTCCCTCGGTCCCTGCCTGAAGTTTTCCCAGATGTGGGAGTTAAAGACCTCCCTGTTGACCCACAGACTCTCACAGTACATTTAGGTCTGCCAAGTCTTTCTGCCCTCCTCCCTCGCCAGCGAATCCAACTGGATTGATCAGTAGACAGCTCAACCCTTCTCTTTACCCTAGTGTCCAAAACACATGGCCGAAGGTCTCCTGAAACAATTACAAAGTCGGTCATCAATCTCCTGCCTAGGGTGTCCTGATGTCAGGTTTATTGATGGACACTTGTGTTCAAACATGGTATTCGTTATGGACAAACTATGATGTGCACAGAAGTCAAACAACAAAATACTGCTTGGGTTCAGGTTAGGGAGGCCATTCCTACCAATCCTGGCCCTCCAGGTGCCACTGTCATTGCTCACGTGGGCATTGAAGTCCTCCAGGAAGATAACGGAGTCTCCCTTTGGGGCACTTTCCAGTACCCCTCCAAGAGACATCAAGAAGGCTGGGTACTCTGAACTGCTGTTTGGCCTGAAACCACAGTCAGAGACCTGTCCCCCACCCAAAGGCGAAGGGACATGACCCTCTTGTCCACCAGTGTGAACTCCAACACTTGGCGGCTAAGCTGGGGGCTCACGAGTAAGCCCACCCCGGTCCGCTGCCTCTCACCATGGGCAACTCCAGAATGATAGATAGTCCAACCCCTCTCGAGAGACTCAAAGCCCAGGTTGTATGTGGAGGTGACCGTAACCATATCTAGCCGGTATCTCTCAACCTCTCACACAAGCTCAGGCTCCTTCCCTCCAAGAGAGGTCCCATTCCATGTCCCAAAAGCCAAATTCCATGGTTGTTTAGGCCGCTGAGGCACTTGCCTTCGACTGCCATCCAAACCACAGTGCACCGGCCCCTTCTGACCTCCCCAGCAGGTGGTGGCCCCACTGGAGAGAAGGAGCTATTTTAAATAATGAATCCTGTGTGTATCGCTTTTGTCATCCTGAAATCAGTTATGAAGACAGATTGATTAGTTGACCTCAAACAGGTGTGTTTCTGCCAAAAAGGCTAAATATTTTTATAACAATTGCGGTAAGATACAGAAGAGTGAAAATAAATCCCATATCAATGATATAAATAATAAAATCAATAATTATCTGCAACTTAGATCAGGGTGCAAAGAGTTTCATTTTGCTCATCACATAACCATACCAACCAAGACACTCTGCGGTCACACACCTCAGTAGCTTAGAGTTCTAGACTTAGCTCTAGACGTTGTTACTATAGTGGCATTATCAAATATGTTTGACTTTTGTTCCTAATCAAAAAGCTAAAGATTGTTTCCTCTTTGAATTCCTTTTCGAAGTTGCAAAATTCAACAAATAAGCTTAGCAAAATTTCACTTGTACAAATGCCTTTATGTTTGAATTTGCAACAATGTACCCATAAAAAGTTTGGATTTATCTACAGAGCAAAACAAAATAATTTTATGTCAAAATAACACAAATGCACCAGATGCTCTAAATTAGTGATTTATGAAATATATTTTTTTTTTTTTAGTCATGTGCTATTTTGAAAGGAAACAAAAATGGCTGATGCCCATTGCACCAGCAGCTGTATTATGATGTCTTCATTCAAGCAGAAGGTGTTTAGGGCTAAAAAAAGAAAGAAAAAAAAGCTCCAAGCAAAGTTAAATGGTCCTTGCAATTGACTGCTCTGCCCCCCTCTGGCCCATCTGTCCTCTCCTGGGTTTTGTGCTGCACATGCAGGTGACAGGTTTAGGTCTCGTGCTCCTTATCTCTCTCTCTCATGCTCACTAGTCCTCTCTGGCCTTTTCTGCCATCGGTCTATCAGGGATTGCTGACACAATTACCCTGCCACTCGTCTGCCATCCACATGATGCTCACGAGCAACCCGGGGCAATATATTGCTAAACAAATGACCTCAGCACCTCCTTGCGTTGCTTATATCCGCTCTTGGGTAGCAGCGACTGCTGTAAGCCAATCAGAGAGCACCGTCAGACTGACCATGCCCTCTCCATTGTCTTCCACATGAGGCCCTCAAGGCGTCTGTGTAGAAACTGCCAAACAAATTACATCTGGATTGCAATAATCTTCCATGATACAGTTGAGCAATGGCAAATGACCTTTGGGTGACCGCTTGAGTCAACATGGCTGCCATATTAAAGGTGATAGCCCATTATTTATTATACTAAATATAAGGTTTATTTTGCATATGAAATGTAAAAGACTCACGTTATAACAATACTTATTACAGTACTTGAGTCAACATTTAATTCAACACAAAACTCTAAAATAATAAAATACAAAACTGAGGAAACTGTGAATGCATTAAAAATAGCCTAATAGTACCTAAAGGACTGGAACAGTGCATATAGACAAAAAGATGTAGATAAAGCATATAATAACATGTTTTAGAAATATTCTTATCCCTGTACGATAAATATTTAAATGCTCATTTAAATAATACATGTAAAAAAATACAATAGGAATAAAAAATATACAAGACCTTGGCTCGCGAAAGTATTACTAGTATTACTATTAGTATCTAAATTGCAACAATTGTACAATAAAGTACTGAAATAAACATTTTTTAATGACCAAATACATATTTATCGCCATCAATCAAATATAAACTCTGAAAAATCATTAAATGGAATTTTGTACTTTTTTTTTCTTATTCTGTCTCTGACAGTGGTGGTATACTGCCGGTACCTACAGTATGATAAAAATTGCATGTCTCTCTCATCGCTTCAAGTGGGAGAACTTGTACAATTTGTAGTGAGGAATGAAGGTCAGCCGCAGCAAAGCAGAGTGTCTGAGTGTAAATGAGAGGAACTTGAGTGGAACGGTGAGGTTACAGGGAGCAGAGGGTGAAAAAGGTGGAGGACTTTTAAGTATTTGGGGTCAACAGAGAATGTGGCAGAGGTGAAGAGGCATGTGCCAGCAGGTTAGAATGGGCGGAGGAAGATTTTAGGTGTGATGTGGAACAAGAGCGTCAGCAAGAATTAAAGGAAAGGTGAAGAAGACTTTGTCGAAAGCAGCCATGTCTCTGACAGAGAGAAAGGAGGAAGAGCTGGAGGGAGCAGAGTTGAGAATGTTGAGGGTTTCTTTATCAGTGACTTACAGTAGATGGAGGAAATCAGGAATGAATGAATCAAGGGAACAGTTCATGTATTTTGAAGATAAGTGCAGAGAATACAACAGGAAATGGTTTGAACATGTACTGATTTACAACAGAGTAAGGTGAGGTCACATGAAGGTCATATGTATGGACTAAAACCTGAAGCGCTCTCAAGTTTCACACCATCCTGTTCTATATTAGAAAAGCAATAATAGAGTGTTTGCTTTTACACCCCCCTGAACTGTTTTTTCCTTTTCCCACCAAGGAATACACAAAATAACGTGTATTTCTTGACATCAGGGCAACAGTGGAAACTTTATAGATCAAGATAAGGCTATTTTATTGGTGTGAGGACAGCAAATCACGGAATTAAAGTCCCACACAAATCATCTTTTGATCTATTGTAAAAGTGTTCTCAGTTGTCTTTTAATTATGATTTTGCTGCTTTTAGCCAATTTTTTTAAACAGTTGTTTTCTAGGAAATATTTTTTGCCTCCAAGTTGTAGGGAGAACTGATTTACATACCCTCATACCCCCAATCTAACATCAAAAGGCAATCAATACTGAAGTTATCCAGCCCTGCAACTTTGAGCCAGATGTCAGTGAAACAAAAACATGCCTGCAAGTGGATGCAGCAGAATGAAGCAGAGCAGGGAGTTTGTGGCCTGCTGAGTGTAGCACCTACATTACTGCTACCTACCATTTTTTTCCAACTGCATTTTTTATCTGCTCCTGATTCACAACAATTTGAACAAAGACATACAAAGAAACTGAATTTTAAGGTTAATTTTCTTTATATGCGCCCTCCATCACTATAAAAATACTAAAATAACATTTAAAAAACATCACTTTTATTGGAGTAGGTCTTTAACAACATTGATTTTGGTCTTCATGGCTTTTTTCATGTAAAATTAAGTATTGTCTCTTATAAAAGTATAGTTAATGGGAAGAAAAATAGCTATACAGTGAACGTGCAGCAATTTTTGTGCTCTATTCACTCCAATAGAAAAATGTATTATAGGCATTTTTATCAGAAAGATTATCTCTTTATTAACCCTGTTCTCTAACAGCACATAAATATATCATCTTGTCAATATAAACTTCAGCCTGCACACATGCACCAGTGGAACGGTTCAATCTCATGACTGTAATTATCAGGTAAAGTTGCCGGTGGATTGTTTATGGCGTTGAGGTGTTATGTTTTAATATTCACTGATATATGTGTCGAGTCATTGCTGCATTCTTGCTGTTACGGTGACAGATGCATGAATATCAAATTGCTCTTGTCACCTCAGGAGAAATGTGCGCTGTCCAGCATATTGAAATCGGAATTTGTCGCAGAAATTGAATAGCATCTGTTGCACAGTTTACGGTGAGGCGTTTGAAGATGATTCAGTGCAAATTTGCATATTAGATGTCTTTGCTTGTTGATGGCAGGAAGCTCATATTCATTTTTCCTCTCTGCCACCCTGATGATGGTTTTTGTGTGTGTGTGTGTACGTCAAAGTGTGTGCACAGAAGAACACACAGAGTGCATGGGGGTGTGTAGGTGGGATGCTTTTATTTTGGTTACTGAGCAAACTAAGAAAATAGTTTGTAATTCAGCCTATTGAGTTGAACCTGAATTTAACATTTAGAAACTTAAGCAAACTAAACTCATGCTTAAAAACTCTAAAAGTATCAAGTTGGGCCATCTCACAGAATGCCATTGAGGCCTACAATGAAAGACTTGTCATACATGTGCTTTCTACAAAGACGTGTAATTCAGCTTTTTCACGAGATTAATGTTCATTTTATCAAGTTCATCTACATCCATTTTTCATCCTGACATTCAGGGGACAAGCTGATAAGGAGTTCAAAAGGCAGTTTGACTCCAGTGTCTGTCAGCTGTGACCTTCTACGATGGGCAGGTTTTTAGATGGAATCTACATCCAGGTTTTACTGTGAAGTCTTAGCATTTAGGGTTAAGTATTAACCCCTGCATCCCTCAGACCACTCTTTGATACAAAGGCTGGGATAACAAAAACAATAAAAACTTAACACAAGAAACTGGAAGCAACTTCCACAATATTGTTATAATAATGCTGTTGGTTTAAAGACAATGGTTCACATACATGACCAGACCTATCACGAGTCTGTCAGATTAGCACATTAGTCTTTACACATTCACACATTTATGTATTTTACACATGCCTGAAAAAAAGAAAAAACAATCATGCTGAGACCACAGAAACAATGTCATTTTAGGAATTACTAAGCCCTTTAAGAGTTTAAGATGAAAATTGTGAGATTGAAGGAATTTACCAAAAAATGTCGTGTATTCTCAAAGCAAAAACTGATCATTTGGGATTGATGCTTTCTAAACCAAAAAACTGGTCACAACAAAACGAAAAGACAATACTGTGAAGTCTTATTGTATTTATCCATTTTCTGAACCTACTGAATCCCTTTTTAGGTAACGGGGTTGCTGGAGCCTATCCCGGCTACTGTTGGGACAAGGTGGAGTACACCCTGGAAATGTTGCCAGACCATTACAGGACCTCATAACTATACACATATTTATATCAAGAAAAAATTAGGAAGGAAGGAAGCATGGATGGATGAGTCGATCTAAACCAGAGCATTCTTGATGTGAGGACAGAGTACTTACCACTACATCACCATTCTTTAAGGTAATTTTAACATTTTGTGTTTAAGCAAAAAAATGAAATGTTTGTTCAAATATCGGCTAAGAAGATGACTGACTGACTGTTTAAATATTTATCTGGTAATCAAAGTATTTTGTAACATTTGTTGTATATGTTTCTAGGAGAAAGTAATAAAATCAATATTTGACATTGATGGCAGAGACATTTCATTTTGAAGTCATGCTACTGAAATATGACCATAATCGTAAAGATGACAATTTAAGGCCTCTTTATTTTGTGATTTTCACTGATATAAGGTTTGAAAAAAAACATAATAATTTATTAGGAATGTAATTTTATTTTTTGTCATTTTAATCCTAATTGTGAAAGACTTGTTTGTGTGATGGAACTTGAGAGTGCTTCCTCTCTCTCTCTCCTTTATATATATATATATGTATATATATATATATATATAAGAGGTGGAATCACATAATAACAGAGAGAATTTCCATTGAAAACCTTTTTATCTTTTTAATAAAACTGTCATTTTAATCCTAATTGTGAAAGACTTGTTTGTGTGATGGAACTTGAAAGTGCTTCCTCTCTCTCTCTCCTTTATATATATATATATAAAAGAGGTGGAATCACATAATAACAGAGAGAATTTCCATTGAAAACCTTTTTATCTTTTTAATAAAACCAGTGTTGTTAAAAATGTTATAAAAAATGTTTGCTATGAAAAATTGTTGTAATATAAAGCAATTTTTTTCAGAAATTCACGAGTTTTGGGGTTTACTTGCTCTTTGAAGCCTCTTCAGAATAACATCTTGTTCTAAGGGTTTATAACTTTTTTATTGCTGATAAAGAAAACAATCCCAAACATGATTGGTAACCCTGTTCTTCAGGAATAAATAAAGCTTTCCTGCTTTTTATTTTTTTGATCTGCCTCCGTTGTCAACAGCTAAAAGCTGTGGCTTTTCTTTTGGTTTAAAACAGGCTTCAAAAACCCATGTCTCCTTTTGGGAGCGCCGTGCTGGAGGAGGAAGGCGGTACGCTCTAAAAGGCATTTCCCAGGCGGTGAAGCCAAGGTGTGAAATGACATGAAAGGTATGGCATTTTGTCATGTACAAGAACACACCAAAGACCCATCTGGAGGTGTGTGTTTGTGTGCTTCCTTGTGAGTTACTGTTAACCACACAGTCAGAAAGACTAGTGTGTGTGGGGGGGTGAGGTTTAATGGGGTGTCCCAGGGCGAAGCTCCGTTGTTCCCCTTCATCAAGCAAGCTGGCAGTGCTTTAGCCACATAATGGCTGCTGTGTGCCCTCAGCTCACACTCTTTCTGCAGTTGTCGTTGCTCATTCTCACAGTCCAGGTGCAACCACAACCACGCTGGGGGGTCGGGCAGGTTGAAAAGATGCACTTCATTAAGAAACAAGAGGCAGGTGGGTGTTGTGGCAGTAGAGAGGGGTGAGGGGGCGTCATGAGACAAATGGTATGGGAGCAGAGAACGGGGGCAGCAGATGAACGATGACTGGTGAGGATGGGTGGGTTTATGGGGTGATTGCGTGAGGAATCATACGCCTTCTAACGACAGAAGTAAACAGCTGTCAGTCTGTCAGAGGAGGCCCGGCTCGCTCCTGTTAACAGGCCCATCTGGACCCGTCTGCGTCATCATGGGGCACACATGAACATGCCGACGTTTTGTCATCTGTACGCTCATGCATACATTCAGAAGCATCTCTGACACCCTACCAGCAAGAGGAAGGGGGGATTTGGCAAAGTGAGAGACAATCTGGTTCCTATGGAATTGTTACTTATCCATGAAAAAAAATGATAACAGAAAAAAACATCTAACTGGAATGTCACTGTTTTGTTTATGGGATGGAACATAAAGGTAGACAGGTATACACACAGATATAAGTTTTGCAGCCTCTTGTGGTATATGATATATAATATACAACTGAAATACTGAGCTGCAGTTCAGTCTCTTTCTTAGTGTCTTCTGCCTCCTACTGGTAGAAAACATGTATAAAAAGATAGAAGACCCACTCAAATAAAAATATTGTTTTTAACATGTTCTTGTAGCATTTTTTCAACAGTCAGGCAAATTTCTGATAAACCACTACCACTCTGCAGAAACTATGTCCTAGAAAACAACACAATTTTGAAGTATTTTGTCTAAAAACGACATAATCATAATGAAAATACTACTAGAAACGCATTTACAAGATATCAAAAGATGATCTAAACCAATCTTGAGATTCCATTAAACTCAGTGGCTGTTTAAAACTGTCTAATAAAGGCTGTGTGATTTTAAGTAATTTAAAATGTCATTACATCACGCTCTGTTTGCCTCTGCAAAGCGTCTG
>NC_050514.1:10929810-10934029 GCF_002922805.2 Oryzias melastigma
TTATAAGTAATTTAAAATGTCATTACATCACGCTCTGTTTGCCTCTGCAAAGCGTGCACAGAAAGTTTAAGAAAGGCGCCACAGGAAAGGAGCAGAATACTCTCCCCGCGCTTGATTGTGGCATATCTGAATCAGCTTAATGTCAGCGTCTGCAGCAGTGCTCGGCGTGCCGAGTGACCTCATTTCATATCACCCTCTGTCAGGGGAAATTATCAGACTTCGCCTAGTGTTTTTAATTTATCAGTCTCCTACCAATCACTGAGTGTCAAGCAGAATGGAGAAGGTGATAATGAGGGTTGTCTGACACGAAGCAGCTTTTTAATCTGAGGGTGGCTCTGACTATTAACCTCCGGCCTGCTTTGCTCTCTACTTTCCTCTCAGTCGGCTCTAATCATATAATCAGAGTTTCGTTTTTTACAGTAAGTTATGTCAGTTTCAGTAAATAATGACTACAGGGGATGCTGCTTTCACTTATTTTCAAGATGTTTTAATACTTGTGGTATGTTTTGATGAAAGGGTTAAAAATAATTTAAAGTAGAAATGATAGTTGGAGACTGAATATCACCTTGTGAGACAATTCTCATCTCTGTGGCAGAGTTTAATGATCCACCGGTAGTGAAACAGCATGAGGTAGACTGGCTTCTTTCTCCTCCTAACTGGCCACCTCCTTTTGTTCCTTGTTCTCATTCAATGCTTCATTGTCTCCCGAAAAGATAAGGAGTCTATTATGAGCTCCTTGTAAAATTCACAGGTACCGCCATATAACAGTCGTACAATTCAAGGTCTTTGAAGGTGGCTTCAGACTGCCCAACAGTCTGGGAATAATGGTTTTTGCTGCTTCTCTTCTCACAAAAAATCTTTTTGGAGCTAATAGTTGAGATAAATGATCCATTGTAGAACACAAAGGCACACAAAGACAGCACTATTTCCAAATGACCTGGTTTAAATGACACACTGTTCATGAACAGGGATACTATGGCAGCCTTGAATGCAAAACAATCTCACCTTTTTAGATTTAAAGAGCTGATATCATGCTGTTCTTAAGCCTTTCAGGGTAAACTCAATCTTTATTTATGATAATATATCACCTTTGTCACACTAAATAACTAATTGTTTATGTAATTTTCATGAGTTAAAGGGTAACCAAACAAGGAAGTTGGAGGCTGACGCCACTTACAGCCAAAATTTGAAAATCCAGTCAGAGATTTGAAAATCCACTCAGAGGGGTGGGGCTGGGGAACAGGACTGTTATCATTACTGGAGCTGCAGATCATGACGTGGGACTTCTAAAACTTACATGGTTTAACCAATCACAAATTCAACTGCAATACCTCCACTCAACCTTTAGGGGGCAGCACACAGATGGTTTTGGACTATATTTTCAAAATCAAACAATTGCATTTTGATTTACCAAAAATTTGGTAATGACCATCAGACAGCACTTTTAAAGCCCCGTGTATAGAAGTCAACAGCAAGAAAAAGTTGATTTAGGGTTTGGTTACCCTTTAAAAAGTATCAAGGGGGTGACGCCCATTTCATGACCTCATTCTAGAGCCTATGTTTTAGCCACAAAAACAAACATCCAAAATTTTGTTAAAATAATGTGCATATTTTGCATTCAAATGAAATAGGTCTGCGGATGTGTGAGCCTGAGTGTGGTGTTGGCAGCGAAGATTCTTCCTGGAAGGGCTGTTCAGCACTTTGTGACATCACAACGTGAGGATACTTTTATGGATTGGAAGGGGCTGGTGCTCAGAGAGCAGGATTTTTAGAGGAATGCTCAGAGATGTGTGAATGGATCAAAATACTGCTTTAGGGTTGTTTTTTAATGAGGAATTAACATTATAATACACATAAAAGCTCAAAAAAGTTGATTGTGCATGATATAGGCCCTTTAAATGTAAAAAGTTTAAGACCCACTCCACTTAAATTGTGATTTGCTGAAGAAGAGTCCCCAGTGGTCTTTTAATTGTGATTATGCTTGGGTTTTTTTCAACAAAATAAAAAAAAGCGTTTTTTCTAGGATAAAGTTCCAGCAGAGTCGCAGTGGTTCATTAGAAACTAGCCTCTGAGTTGTTTTCAGGCTGCAGGGCTGTTGGCATGGAAGTCGACCTCCACTGTAGACCCTTTGTTTACACTCTCCCGCTAGCTTACAACCCCAAGCTAACATTAGCGATGCAACAAAAAATCCGAGCAATATCTGAGCTATTCAGCTATACAATTTTGAGCCAGATGCCAGCTCGAATGAGGAAAACGAGACCTTGGCCAACCTATTCCAATTTCTACACCACGAACTGGATTTTTTCATCCACTCCTGATTCATCTTTGAATAAAGAAATACTGAGAAACTCTGTTTCAGTCTTAAATTATTTTATGCAAGTCCAACATGAGTAAAATGCTACAAGGATATGCTCATTGGAGTGGGCCTTAAATGTAAACACAAAACATTTATAACAGTTGGCCCTAAACAGGGATGTGCAAATTAAAAGATAATGTTTTAAAATGTGTTGTGGCCCAAAATAAAATTGAACATCGATCCTTCTTTGGCCTGGAGGGCCACACTTTGGACATGTCCGCCCCAAGAGAACTTACAAGTTTATCTTGATTTAAAAAGGCATTTTGACAAAACCTACATTCTGAACTCTGCCACTCATCTCACCATTCCATGATCTTTGGAAATGTTGTATCATTGATAGGAGAAATTAATAGACTTTGTGGATGATTAATGATTTATTGTCAAAAAAAAAACAACAACAACAATGAAATAATCGACTAATTTAATTAGTTGTGATATAAAACTAAGCACATTTTTGATTTCCTTTGTCTTGTGGATTCAGGTTTTAACAATCTTCAGCAACTGCAAAGCAGTGGAACAACAGTGCAACCACCTGCAGTATTAAGTACAATTTTTAAAATATGTATTTAATTTTAAGCTTCTTTTTATTTCCCAGAATAGCAACAATAAAATAATATCAGTACAGTATAAGAATAACTATTAAAAAATATTACCCCTTTTATTACTTTTGTCAAAATCTTAAATGTTTTGGTTAAAGAAAAGAACAGAAAAAAGTGTATCAAAATACTATATGAAGAAAAACATTGAGTTTTCCAGCTAGGACTCCAGTTTCTGAGCTTTTCAATTACAGTCAGAGAAATTACTAAATTGATACTGTTTTGGAAGATTTTGTTTACCTTGGAAATGTAAGAAACACATTTTGATTATATTGACATTATTATTATTATCACGTATACATAAAAGAAAAAAATTAAAACAAATCCCTTGGAAAAAATCTGCAAAGAAAAGCAGAACTGATCCTTAATTTTGAATTCAACATATTACTGATTTTTTTTTTTTTTTTTTTTTTTTTTTTTTACTCATGGTCAGCTCTTGCTCTTTTTTCATTCCCCATATTGCTGGGTGTCTTGACATAATCCAGATAATCTCGCTGCGGGGTGCTGAGTCAACAAGTCAGACAGAGCAAAGCAGCAGCATCGGCCATGTGAAGTCCAATCCCATCCTCCTGCTCTATAGGTTCCCTCTTTCCTGTCGTTCACCCATCTGCCTATGCCAGACACGTGGGTGTGTGGTATGCATGTTAGCACGCTGGGTAATACACTCAGGAGCATGTCCTCACACTCTCATTATGTAAATGTTTGCATCAGCGCCTGATGGTTTTATTCTGGCATTCTCATTTTTTTTTCTTTTTTGTACTGTCTCATCATGAAACAGACATTTTGAGACTCAAAAACTTGCAACAATTGCGTAGTTTGTTTGTGCACAAACATCAAGCCAAGCGTTTGACCTGCAACACGTGAGAAAGATGGATTTGGCCCTGAGTGGGCTGAAGCTTTAGTCAATAGCGCCCTCTGCTGTACACATTTATTTACTGCACTTACATAAAAAAAAATAAAAAAACTTTGCTGAATACAGTTGTAATTTTTTTTTAGATAAACATTATATTGACTAATGACTGTTTGCTATGATAACATTGGCTCTGGTCTCACATCTGAGAGACACCCAGCCTCTAACCAGGAAAATTACAGGAGGAAATCTTTACTGGCATAGACATTTACACATCACAAAGACAAAGGAGCTGTGCTGTAGATTCAGAAAAAAATTAGCAGATTTACTACAACCACCTAGCATAAATACAAGCAGAAAGAGCAGGCCCAGAGCTTCAAATACTTTGAGGTTTGCTTAAGCATTTCCTAAAATGAT
>NC_050514.1:10934263-10934337 GCF_002922805.2 Oryzias melastigma
ATACCTTGAGGTTTGCTAAAGCATTTCTAGAAATGATATTATCTGTCTTTTGTGATAATTATTTCTTATTATTT
>NC_050514.1:10934386-10939743 GCF_002922805.2 Oryzias melastigma
ATGTTGTCCACATTATTGCATTTTTTTTGTTCATTCCAAATTTAAACAAGGACTACATCTGACATTTATCAGGCACACATGTATTTGGAGAATATATTTTTTTAACTCATGGTAAATGCCAACAGATTAAATCTAAAAGCCATGCAGACTTTTGCCTTTATGATGAAAACTAGGCGGGTTGGATCTTTGTAATTTCAACTCACGAATGCTCGCAAAACTTTCTTTCTGAAATAGGTGTCTTGTGTATTTAAAAATGCATCACAATGTGGAAACAGAACAAAATTCCACTTAAAGAAACTTTAGTCTGCAATCTTGAAAAACCACGGCTGTTCTGAGATAAAAAAGCAAAATGCTTTCCTCTTTGGAAAGTTGTCATGAAAAAATGAAATGTTTGAGAAAAGAGCATGTAGGCATTGAGAGTGGACAAAGGTCACATGTCACTTTCAGACCAAAATATTGGAGTTACACAGTTTGCTCTTTAGACCTCATGTGAACCGCTTTTACTGACAGATAAAAAATGCAAAGCAAAACAGACAGAAAATGACAAAGTTGTCAGGAAAACAATTTATATACATTATTAAATTCAGCTTCATATGGAGCAACATGTAATTAATATTCTATCTGTTTTAGCTCAGCTTTGTGGTTTATTATTTTAGTTTCTGTGCTTTCCCTGGTTCTCCATGAAGCAGAATTATCTATTTGTTTTCAGTATTTAAGGAGGGGGGGTCCTTTTCCTTTGTCCCACGTTTGGTGAAGACTTGTTTTGAATCCTCTCTACTGGTTTGGTTGGAGTTCTTCCTGCTTCTGCCTTCTACCGGCTAGCCATAACAGCATGTGACTCGTACGGTAAGTAAGTGTCACAACTTCAGCTGCTGCGCATGACTGATCAGGTTCACAAGAACATGGAAGATGACAAAATAGCAGTAGTACACATCTTTCCCTCTCCATGACTGAGCTTGGTGCTCATTTGTGGTTATTGTCGCTTGAGATATCCTTATAATTACTGAACATTTGCTGGTCATTTTAAAGACTTTTGAAAAAATTATGTTTCAACAGAAAAATGTTTAACAATAAAAACGAAGTTGATAAAAAAGTGGGATATACTTTATAATAAAATGCCCAAACAAACTTTATTAACACATTAACACACATTATTAGTGTATTTATAGGGTGTAAGACATTTATTAGCACAATTAGCTAAATAAGGTTCCTTACATACTTAGTAAGATTTATTAACATCTAAAGTGAGACCACTGACTACAAAATTCACATTAATAAAGTGCTTACAAGCTCAACAAATGTAGGAACTACCTTTATCAACATTAAATTGAGTGCTTTGCAGCACCTTATCTAAAGTGTTACCAAAAATATATTAATATTCAGATTACTTTTAATGAGAAACTGTTCCTCAATCCTCAGACCTGATGACTTTTCTCAGTAATTTCTGTTGCTGTACGACTCTAACCTTTGACCCTGCTGTGCAAACACTTTGACGCTATAATTCAAGTTTCTTGTGTTTCACCAAAAACATTCCTCGATTACATTTCAGTGAGTGTTTTTGTTTTGATAACAGAGTTCAATCTGTAAAAATGTGGTAAATATAAAAATATAAGATTTATGTTTGACCTTTAAAACCTGAACGTTGTTCGATTTTGATGGTTTTGATTATTTGGTTGCAGTTTAAAGCATCATCTATTGTCAGGAAAACAATTTACCAATACATTTTTTAGAAATACTTCCCGTTTTTCCCTCCATATCACTTTTCATCACGGTATTTCAGTAACCTGTGCCACTCAGATAGGATTATAAGCTTTAGTAGTGTTTGTGTGTGCATGGGTGTTTGTGTGCCAAGCCCTTGATCTTCCCCTCACACTTTAGAATGAGCTCGCAAATCTGCTCCTGTCCATCTGCTCTTCTGTTCATTTCCAGGATACACGCACGCATCTAACTCATGTTTTCCACACAGAGTAATGATTGGAATTTAAACACTGATGTATACGCATTTGTGTACCTGGAAAATACAGGCGGGACGAATAAATTAAACAGAGTGACATAATAATACAGACAAATGAGGAGGTAATCCTGTTACAGAACGGCTCAGGGGGACACGATTTCAATATCACCACACACAAACGCATTTGGATTTCATTCAGCACAGAAGCTGACCTGCATAAAAGTCAAACTCTTTGAAGAGGACAAGGAAATAACCTGCAAACACACAGCCATCAGCAGCGCCTGTGAATCATTACTGAAAAACTGCTTATGAGAGACAGTTTGTGAGTTGTGCCAAGGTTGTGTGGGAGTGTAGAAAGAGTATGTTATAGAAAGACACAAGAAAAGAAATGAATCATGTATTCAAAAATGGGGGTGGAATTTGCAGTAAGAAAATGAGGAAGATATCACAACAAAATCAAACAAGTTGTGGACAAAAAAAGCTTTGACTAGTGGGATGATAAACTCATCCAAGAATTGAATTAAAAATGTTGGCACTTTTGAACCCTTAAACATAAAAAATATTCCACAGTTTCAGGCTGAACAACTGTAACAGTTTTTCAAGCTACACAACTGCATAAACCCGCATGTTTTTCTAACAATTTCATGCATACAATCACACAATATAGAGAGCATTTGAAATGGTTAATGCATGATTACATGGTTTTTCAAGTCACATGTCATCACATCCTTTCTGGAGCTTCTTGAACTATTGAATTTTCTCTGTTCAACACTAATGAGGGGGAGTTTTACATTATTGTCAGTTTAAAGAACAAACAAACAAACAAAAAAAACATTCAAACTTATCCGGACTAACACTCTGGGAGCAAAGAGCAACTTGAAGCTCAGCAGAAAAAATACTGATGAGCTAACATGGTGTGTAAACATGCTCTGTAAATTCTAAAAACATCCTAAAACCTCAACACAGTCCAACTGATTCCTACAGGGTGAGATTTTTGAGGAAAAACAGAAGCCAATGAAACTTTTTTTTTAAAAAAGTAGTGAGAGTAAAGTAAGAATTTACAGTTTTCTGTTCATTTGGGAATGTGTGCATTACATTTTAGCCTTAGAGAGGCGGTGATTTGCTCTTTGGGGCCAGACTGGAATGTCCTCCAGCATGCCACCATCCATGAAATGAGAAAATCCATAGTGCATTTAATTATGTTCTTTATAGATCAAGGCTCCGTTTTCCAGGAGGAGCTGTGACACTGCATCAGCTGTCTTTAAAGACCCATTTCAAGGAAAATCATGTTTTGGGTGCTTTTAACATGTTCTTGTTGCATTTTTCTGATGAAGGAGGACATATATTTATTTACTCAACTCGTGGTCTATCAGGAGCAGATAAAAACATGCAGTTTGAAAAAAGTTTGCTCGTACTGCTCGCCATTTTTGTTGCACTGCTAATGCTAGGTAGGGGCTGTAAGCTAGCAGTAGAGCATGTAAAAAAAGGGATGATGGGAAGTGGGGTCGGCTTTTTTCCATGCCAACAGTCTCACACACAACTGAGAAGAGAATTTCTAAAGAACTCCTTTTGCTCTGCAGAAATTATGTCCTAGAAAACAACACATTTTGTTTTTGTAAAAGGTATATCCATCATATGTGCATAAATGATGTTAAATTAAATATATTAACTAGGCTCTCATGGTTAATGAAAGTGGTTTGGGATTTAAACTTTTCAAAAACAGAGAGTGGGAAGATTACCTTTTCAGTCAAGTAGAATCAGTGCAGGACTTCAGCCTGGAGGGATGCACTCACAGACTTACTCGCTGTCTCTCCCAGTGGTCTGCCCTTTAAAACTATCCAAAGACAAAGGAGATGAAGAAGACAGTTTTCTGGCAGGATTTCACTGAATTTCAATTGGCTGGACAGCTCTCTATAGTTTACGTAATACCCACAAGGACTCTTGCTGCAGACTTGTTTAAGTGCCCACTGCTGTTTTAAAATGAAATCAATCACACACACTAAAAAAATTACTAAAATGTGATCAAAAATGTATATGTGCATTAATTTGTGTCATTTATTGCGTCAACACAGAGGATGTTTTTCTTTCAAGAACGTGTGCATGTCAAAAGATTTGATACAGTCAATGGTTGATGTAGTTTGTGAGAAAAGCCCCCAATTTTAATAATGTGTTACTGCGCTGTCCGATATAGCCTACCGATTTTGTGTAAGTGCTCTGTCACTGTGATTAGCTATTTTTATAAAAAGGAAAAAATACACCTGAGTACATAAGAAAATACATTAGAATAGAATAACATAGAAATATTGTTTTGAATTTTAAAAAGTTGATTTGACAGTGAGTTTAGTTTAAATCTAATTTATTCATGCCAAAGAACTATGATAAATAATGTCTATTTATTAGTTGGTGCAGCATGACTCCATTTGATTGACTGTTTTATTACACTGCAGTCAAAATCCTCTCAGTTCTGGTAGAAATGGCATTTTATCATTTCAGCATGAGTCATACTTTTGGTGATAAAGCACAGCCTAAAACATCACATGACCTTCTTGCTTGTGTAAAGCAACAAGTGAAGTTTGGAGAACATACAAACATTACTGACCAATGAATTACACCCTTCAATGAAGAGTCCTTATAGTTTTTAATTGTACATACCTAATTTAGATGTTAATACAAATGGGTGAGATCAAGGAGAGAATTTTGCAGTCTCAAAAGTCCTCATGCACAAAAGCTCCTAGTTTTCACCTTTCATAGAATTGTGTGTTTGCTGACACTCACACAATTGTGAGTGACTCAAAAGGAAATGGAAGCTGGTGTGGTTGAGAAAATGTTAGCAGTCAGGTGTAGATACAAGAGGTCAATATTTCCCTCTGCAATGCAAGATGGCTTATTATTATTATTAATTTTTTAACAGAATTGTAGTCCAAACAGATTAAAATCATGCCAGTAGAATGGGGGGTGATTGCCAAAGTAAATGTTACTGAACGTGGGATAACAATTCAGACAGTGACATTCCCAACTAAACATGGCAGGTCAATCTAAATAGTGACATAAAACAATTTCACAGTACATCATGGAAGCAAGAAAGTGCATTAATGCATTTTTAAATGGTTTATTTTGTTTGCAACATAACTTAAGGGAAGAAAAGTCATATGTGTATGCATTATATGTGAAAAATATGGAAAAAAGCTGAAATCCTTTTATTTATTTATGTATTTTGCACTTAGTTGTTAGGAGTGACTCATACACTTTAAAATATGGCTTAAAAGGTACAAAAAATAAATATCAAAAATATTTACTTAGCAATATATGTTAATAACATCTTGAAATGCTTAGCTATTTAAGGAAAGATATCCACAATTAGTTGATATAAGCATATCATAAACTTTATTTATTGATGTTCATT
>NC_050514.1:10940043-10983074 GCF_002922805.2 Oryzias melastigma
GGACTTATACACTTTAAAAAATGGCCTAAAAGGTATAAAAAAAATAAATATCACAAATATTTAATTAGGAAAATATGTTAATAACATCTTGAAATGTTTAGCCATTTAAGGAAAGATATCTACAATTATAAGCATATCATAAACTTTATTTATTGATGTCCATTTCCTTTTTTAAATTTCATTTGTTTGCTTCTTTTTTTTAACTATTGACATATTTGTATTTTTTACACTTTAAATCAGTACCCAATCACTTTTTATTTTGCCCCACATTTCACATTTATGGTCAATGAACTCGAATCCACAAATTGCAGCGACGCTGATACAGAACGTCAATCCTAGAAAAGTTATACGTCGTGTCATTAATAAATACCTCCAGAATATAATTATACATTTGCATTAAATGAGCAAGATACGCATTCTAGTGAAGATAAGTTTGCTGTTTTTTAAAGATACGTGTAGTTCTAATGTGAGGGTGAGTCAAAGTCTCACGTTGTCAAATCTAGACTAAAGGGATCTATGGTCATCCAGTCGTGCCTCGGCAGCGTCGTGAACGCGCATGTCAGGATCGCTGCAGAGATCCTGCTGCCTCGGCTCTCACGATTAATCGTGAGGATGGTGTTGACAGCTAAAGGGGACCGACAGTCAGCTTTGCATGTTTAAATACATGCCGGGACCTCAGGAAATTTCATTTCTACGGGTCGAAAACTATTTCTCTGCAAGCTCGCCGTTTGTGGAGGAAAAGGACACTACCAGGCCGAGGAGGAGCGTTAATGCTACTGATGGAATTCCCTGTCGTTGCTAGATGGAGAAACGAAAAGGGTGGACTTGTTTTAAATAATTAAAAAAAAGAAAGGGGGAAAGAAAAGGGAACATCTGCTGCTAAAACAGAGAAAATGCATTTGCACCAAGTGCTGACGGGAGCTGTAAACCCTGGAGACTGCTGCTACTCGGTGGGAAGCGTAAATGATATTCCTTTCACGGTCAGTATTTGTTTTGAGCTTATTCCAAACATGACACTCGCCTAAGCTAACGACCGACTAGCTAACCGAACTGTTAGCTAACCAGCCTTATCCGGGACGTAAACGGGCTACACAAGCTAGCCAAGACCGAGCGGTAGTTAGCCGGTCAGTCTGCCGCACCGACAGGTTTTAACCGCACGGGGGGCCAGGTTCCCGCCGGGCAAACCTTATCACAAGCCCCGCTTCGTGTACTTTAATCCACCGGGGGAGTCACTGCCAACCCAGAAATGCGGGCATGCCTGCAACTGCCGCCTCCGCACATACAGTCTGAGAGTGTATTGATCCAAGGCATCGCAGGAGACTCTTTCAGGCGACCTTTAGCTGCATCTCCTAACGTCAAAATTACCGCAAGGGAATCCCTCCCTCACATCCAACACTATAAATACATTATTTTATGTAGTGTTATATATAGTGAGGCAACTGTATATATTTATGGCAGACAGCATTCTTTCAGCTTGGCTGTTAAAGTGGCTAAGCTCTCTACCATTTGGCCCTAAATCCTCCTCGCGGATCATTCGCTTGCTGTCATCCTAGCATCAGCTGCACCAGGCGTGACGTAGAGAGCCTTATATGGAGACATGCGCTAAAAGCCTGCTGGACAGAGGTGTTTGTTGTGAAGGCTACAGCGTTTGTTTACACATGTTTTCTTTACTATTCTTTTATCACATTTTACACTAAACTGCCTAAACTTCTCCTTTAGATCTGCTTGTGTATTTGTTAATAAGGATACCTTCTAAAAATATATATATTGCATTTTAGAAACTCTACCTCCTAATTGAATGGCAATTTGTAATAAGTATGTTATTTATTCTGCTAGATAAATACATGATTTTGATGATTGCATAATTTATTTTTTTCTTTCGGTAGTCTCTAATAAGTTGTTGTGTTATTTGTTTTTTAAGTCCCACTCTAATCACCTTTTGATTATGAATATGCAGTTTTTAAACAAGTATACATATATATATATATATATATATATATATATATATATATATATATATATATATATATATATATATATAACCTCACCTGAGATGTGGACAGGACCATTTATGCAGGGTAAGCCTCTTTCCACTTCCCATCATCCTTTGTTGTCACTCTTTCTCACTAGCTTCCTGCCCCTCGCAACCCCAACCTAACATTACTCCTGCAACAAAAATATCAAGCTGTATTGGATCTATCCAGCTGTAAAGTTTTGAGATAGATGCCAGCTCGGTCATGGAAAACAAAGACATTCATGTGGATCTAGTCATCTAAAAGTGGATGCATCAGAATGGAGTGGAGAATAAAGCTTGTGGCCTACTTCTACATCACTGCAACAAGCTTTGTCAAAATATTTTTTTTCCATCTGCTCCTGATTCACTGCGATTTGAATAAAGAAATACTCATAAATGCATTTTTTATCTTATTTTTTAGATTCTCTTCATAACCAAAAGAATGACACAAGAATATGTTAAAAAAAATATTTTTCAATGGAGTGGGTCTTTCAGAATCGGTATCTGTTAGCTTATAGTATCATTAGAATGATAATTTGTTTGAAGAGAACAAAATATATAATTTTTACGTTTTAAAACTACACCGTTTGTGGGAAAATGCACCAAAACACTTTAGTCGAGTCATCACTTTCATCAAAAGTGACCTTTTTTGCAACAAAAAAACACACCAAGGTTCTTCCTCTGCTTAAACTGTGATATTGTATTCCTAATGCCATTTAAAATGTAACTATATCTGAATACAGTCATTTGTAGTCCAATTACATGTTCTTTTCTATGTATTCTGTTGCCATGCAACGTGGTCCCAGGGTTCACTTGGTTATGATATGCTGAACTTTCCTGGTTGAAAGAGAAAAATAATGTCTTTCTGAAATCTGGCAGTTTACCAAAATTGTGTTTTGTGCTTTAGGTAGGCAGATCAGAGGAGCCAAATCAATATTACATTTAGTGTAGGAAGCAACGGCTAATGTTGGAGGAACCCTGTGGCTCATCTCTTCTGCAGCACTTTGAGACTGTTTCCCCTGGGTATAGCAGTTTTAGTGCATGTCAACATTTAGGTATTTAGACAATAAAACGGACTCCATTCAAATGTAAGCAAAGAGTGATTGCACTGAGATGTGTGATGTTTAGTTCTCCAAAATAAGGTACCAAAATTGTGGGTACACAAAAGCAAAATTTTGCTCTGCACAAGTAATATTCCATATTTTGGTTATTTTCTTTCCCCAAAACAATCTAAAAACATGCACGCCTGTCTGAGTGACTGGTTCTTTCTCATCTGTATGTGGCCCTTGTGATGGGCTGCTGACCTGGAGCAAACTGATGGATGAATAGAAGCAGAGATTGTGTCTGCTCTTTCTGGTTTATACAGCATAATTACAGATATACAGGATAGTTAAGCCATTATAAATCTGTTGGTCACTGTTGCAGCTAAAGGGATTGTCCCTCTTTGCTCCTGCCTGTGCTCCAGATGAAGACGGTTTAAATGTGAGCATCCTGGTGGTGTACCCCTGGTCATGTCTACTTAACAGCAAAGGACAGCCACTGTTGGGAAGCCTCAGCCGTACTCGTTACTACAGGGCCCCCAGTTTGTGTGCCTGGTGTTTTTGTTTCTGTGTCTGAGAGGGTATTTGAAGAGCACCAGACATCATGTCCAATGCATTTACACTCACACTGATCCCCTGGGCTAATGGGCCAAACCCTGAAAACAGACATGCTCGCACACACATAGCCTGTAGCCTCCATCAGTTCACTCGCTCCAGCACCACATCTACACTGTTTTCGTGGACAAATTTACCCGCTGACATTTCAGAGTAAAACTGTTTAGGGTGATCTGGACAGGTGTGCTGCTCTTTCCGTACGGGTTGGTCAGTGTGAGGGGTTTCATGTATCATGTAGAATGTTGGCATAATTTGATTTCTTTGCAGGGATTTTGGGAAAGCAAAGAACAAAATGGTGAATGATAAAAACGTGTGACTGCTTCACACTCAGTAACTGCAGATCGTACCATTACCTGATCTTCTATGTGCTTCCTGACTCCTCGTGATACAGTTAATGCACCTACAAACAGCCGTGTGCCTTTGATATTCAGAACTGCAGATGTGTGATTAGCTAAAAATAGCATATAACACAAGAATTATGGAGGACTGGGAAAGGTTTGGGTAAAAAATAATAAATCAAGACTCCATTTTACTTTTGAGATGAATGTTTTTCATACAAATTCATTACAAATTGATGCTGATTTTGGATAGTTTCTTCTGCTGGGTTTTAATTTTTATAAACTAAAATGATTATCATGAAAATGGCGTGATTGCTTTCTGTTAACTGTTGCTATTTTGATCACACACACTGAAGAAAGATGAGTCAGAAATTGTTCCGACTTCACAGAATATTGGCTTTGGTGAGGACAAGACACGGTCAGATAGCAAGTTGTCATTTATTTCACTTTTCCTGATGGCAAAGAAAGCGGTCATTTTGTGTGGTGTGTGGGTGTGGGTCGGCAGACTGTCCTTCTGCAGTACTTTCATAGTTGGCTGCACATAGGGCTTTTGTTTTATGTCTAGTTCTTGTGGTTACAATGATAAGGGGAAGTTAAAATCTGTAAAATAACAGGAGCAGGTGCATCGTGCTTCTAGGACGAAGCCCGGTCGGCTGTGCTTGCTTTGCTATTTCCACTTCTGTGCACAAATTAGCCATATGTGCAGAGAAAAAGAAAAAAAAAACAGTTTTTTGCATTTGGTTGTTAATTCTATTTGAAGAACTAGCTCTCTAGCTGTGTATGACTGGAGCTCTTCACATGTAGTTCATTATCTGTTGTTTGGTGTGAGAATTTGGCTGTCTGAGTAAAGTCTAGATCAGGGCTAGGCAGCTGCAAGCCTCAAGGGCCGCAGTGTCTGCATGATTTGCAGATATCCAAGCCCTACTAATGACTGATTACCTGGTTCAGATTTGTCCAGCCAATTAGAACATACCAGAACAAGGTATGGTGGAAAACATACATGAATGCGGCCCTTGAGGCCTGGAGTTACCTATCCCTGGTCTAGACAGCCGGTAATTGTATATAAAGCTGACAAATAGCTGACCAGTATTGAGCTAAATTCACACAGACGAATATTAATTTCTTCGACTCATGTTTAGTCCATGGTGTTCACGTTGGGGATACTTCTTTTATTTTTCTACATGTTCCTAAATATCAAAGTGGTGCAAATCTTTCTCCAAGCTTTTTTTTTTTTCACCGCTCTATCCCAATATATGGCAGACTTGATGTCATTATTCTGGCCGGACACAAACTGCAATTATTTATTTCTCACCCATGATCAATTTTTAAATTGTAGACACTTTTGTGAATTAAAGTGACGCCATCCATTTGTCACAAACAAATTTGAGTCCCTGATTGGTCAAAGTTCGACCTGGTTTAGCTTTTAATACACATTTTGTACGTAGAGTCCAAAAACCTTCTTAAAAAATATGCTTAGTGATGCATATATATGCCAAAATTTTGAACGTTACAGCCTGAAACTCTTATTTATGTCCATTTGTCTAAATTTTTAATACAAAGTGATTGCCTGAACTTACACTGCTGATGACAGTGTGAACCCAGCTTTATTTTTAACACTGGTACCTTCTCATATTCTGAAGCAATAAGGGAATTTGACAAAAAATGGAATGTTTTCTCGTTGTTTTTTGTTTGTTTGTTTAAGATTTGTGCATTTTTTGGTTGTTTTTAGTTTTGTTTTGAATGTGAAGAGGGTTATCTGTGCTACTTCAAGTCAGTGGGACATTCCATTCCAAGTATGTCGTAAGATATCCATCTTGTGACACAATAGATTTCGTCAGTTTAACCTTAAAAAATATTTCGAAACACAGGCTGTCTAGTTACCACATTCTCTGTGAGTGAAGCTGGATGTATTAGTTACATTTTTTAAACTTTGACTAAGTTACAGAAAGAAGAACAAACTTTGAGTTCTTGGTTTTTAACGCTCATTGAGTTGTTGCAGTCATACAGCAGTCGTATCCCTTTATAGTATTTCTGCAGGGTGAAGGGTCAAAGTGCAGGCTATAGGCTTTGTCAGAGATAAACTCAGGTTACTTCGGGTCAGAATTGATTTTTTTCAACTTTTAATGGATCAGCTTAAAGACAAAGTATGAGCGTTTTACTGTTTATTGTAGGTGTGGTTATAGAAGGATCAACTTCCCTTTTTTGCAATTGTCACAGGGATGTGGTGTTGATGGAATGAAGGAAGAAGTGATATTTTGCATTCTTCCTCTTATTTACTTTTGTTATCACAGCACACAGCTGCATTTACTCCTCTTACAAAACATATATTTAACCTGAAAAGCAGTTACATTTCCTGTGGGAATGTTACCCATAAGGCAAAGTGCTAGTAATTAGTGGGATGTGCACTGAGTTTGGAAAATCCTATCATTAGTTCATTTGGTTTACCAGCATTTGAGTGCGCTGACTTATTTCTAGCTCTAGAAATATATATCTGATTTTTTTTTCTTTGTTTGAGCTGCTTTTGGATTATTAGAAATGGATCATTTATGCACAAACATGGACAAATTTGCTTACCTCTTTGCTAATGAAAGAAAAACAAAAAGGGTTGGTGAAAACTAGAAACTAGCAAATGTTGATAAAAGGAATAAAGTAAATCATCCATTGAAAATCAGTCAGACATTGGTGTTAATAACACCAACATAATCTTTTTAAAAGAGAAAATGGTTTTGCCAGAAGTGTTGGGAGGAGTCATATGAAGGTGTGCACTCTAATTGGCATCACACAGGTGTCTTCAATCTTGTCATCAGTCAGTTTACTTAGAGGGTGAGTGAGCATTTATTTAATCTAGGTTAGTTGCATGTATAAATTGATGGCTGAAGTGCACATAGAAGATAAACTATGCAGGTTTTTACATCCCTGTTGACCTGAAGACATCTTGTTTGCTCAATGCTACAGAATGAACAAATTTTATATGCAAAGCAAAACTTTGGTAGAAAGTTTGATCTTTCATGAGTTATATTATTTTATGCTGCACAACAATAGTTAATAGCTGTCCAGAACTGCACTGAGATGATCTTGTTTGATCTTTTATTTTGAAAAAAAGTCATTTGAGCTTCTATAAAACCTAATAAAAATATGAAAAATCACATTTTGAGAGATACTAGTTTATTTTTATATTTTTGCTTTTGTTTGTGGCAAAAAATAGACATAATTGAAAATCCAAATTTCTTAAAGTGAGACTATGTGGCTCCCTCTAGGTTTTGATCAGTAGGAAATGAGCTAAATGGCTCTTTTACTGTTAAAGGTTGCTGACCCCTTTTATAAAACAATGTTTATAGGGCTCTAGACTAATTTTTGCACTGGTTTCTCCGGTGCACCTAACTTTTTTTCTTAGGTGCACCAGCCCTAGGGATGCCAAAAACGATTATTTTAATAGTTGACTAATCACAGATTATTTTTTCCGATTAGTCGACTAATCGGGTCATGCCCAAAGTGGATGTAAAACATGCATCTTAACCATAATTAGATTTAAACTAACTAAAAACTAGATATGTTCACACTAGCATTACCCCAGATAGAATGCTGTAAAATTAATTTGGCCATAGAAGACGCTAGTGACAATACCTGAAGATGCTGATAGCCAACTAAAATATTAGTTAAAGGCCAAATTAGCCAAAAAAAGGCTTAGCCAAAACAGCTAGCATTTGGCTGAAATATTAGCTAAACTCCAAAATAGCCTAAAAAAACAACAAAAAAAGCCTAAGTTAGCCAAAACAGCTAGCATGTAGCTGGAAATTAGCTTCACACAAAAATGGCATGAAAAGCAAAAAAAGCCTGAATTAGCCAAAACAGCTAACATGTAGCTGAAATGTTAGCTAAATTCCTAAACAGCCTAAAAAACAAACAAAAAAAATCCTAAATCAGCAAAAACAGCTAGCATGTAGCTAAAATATTTGCTAAACTCCAAAATAGCCTAAAAAACCTCAATAAATGCCAACATAGTCCCAAAAGCTAGTATATTGCCAATATAACTTTCAACTTTACTACACCCTGACTCCACATAATATAAAGCAATGACTAATCGACTATTAAATTAGTTGTCGACTATTTTAATAGTCGATTAATTGTCGATTAGTCGACTAATCGTGGCTGCCCTAACCAGCACAAAAGTTTGGTGCACCCACCTTTTCGACCACATGACATTTGACTCAGCAGTTTTACCTTCCTTTTTAATTACAGTCAATATCAGCATTAAGACTTGAAAATGATTAACTTGCAAACTGGTAATCATAAAGCTCTTAATTTAGAACTCAGTTCTACAACAATGGTAAATTACATGAACAAGTTGTTGCTTAAAGACCCACTTTAATGACATCTGTGTTTTTGGTGTTTTTAACATGCTCTTGTAGCATTTTAAACATGGTAGAGGACATGTATAAAATATTTTAATATTTTAACTGAATTTCTGAGTATTTCTTGTATTCAAGTAGAAACTTGCAGTTTGAAAAAGCTTAAGTTTGTGACAGCAGGTGAAGTGGGCGGACCAAAGTCTTCCTGCTCCGCCCCATTCTGATGCATCCACCTGCACACAAATATATCCATGAACGTCTTTGTTTTCCACGTCTGTCCTGGAATCTGGATCAAAACTGTACGGATGGATATCTCCTGTTTTGCTCACTGTTTTTGTTACACTGTAATGTTAGCTTGGAGGTGTGAGGGGCTATAAGCCAACGGGAGAGTGAGTAAACAAAGATTTCAATAGATATCAGCGTGGGGTTACAAAGGCAATTCAGAGGTGAATTTCTAATGAACCCCTGCTGCTCTGCAGAAATAATGTTCTAGAAAACGACAAAATATAAAAATTAATAAAGGTTTTTAGATTTAGGCTAAAAAGGTAGAATCTTAATGAAAAGACCACTGGGAAAACTTTGTAAACAGATCAAAAAAATAGTTGAAATAAAATGCTTCATGGAGCTGAAATTTGAAATAGAAAAAAGAAAATCTTATATAGGTTTGTGTTTAGTAGAAAGCCGACCAAGTATCACTTCATTGTATGTCCTGAATGAAAACATTCTTTGATAGCAGCATGTTTGTCACCAGTAACATTCATGTTTTGGTTTAGGGGTTTTCATGTCAATTAACTCTCAACGGTCAGTGATGTTTCTTCTTTGCTTCATTTTTTAAAACTTCATTTTGATTTTTGAAATGTACTTTTGTTTCATTCTTTTTTAATTGTTTGGTTTGTGGAGTCTGATTTCTAAAACTTTATGTTTTTTTTATTTTTTTTATTTCGGTTTTAAAGGTCATTGAGACCTTTGTGTTTTGCGTTGATGGTTCTCTTTATGTGATTTAACCTTCAGGGCCACCGTAGTTAAACCATTTAACACCAATAATTTCACAGTGTCTTCAACCTTTCACACAATCACCCTGAACTAGCTGATTCTGACGCAGTGAAAAACTGATTTTTTTTGTCTTGCTTTGGTGTGATATACAAAATATTACTAACGTAGAGCGCCCATAGACAAAAACAGTCGCGAGAACGCTCCTGCACAAAGCAGCTTTTCTCCGCGGTGGTATCCCTTGACGATGCAAACAAACACTTAACTGCATAGCGCTGCTTATCAACGCGAGGCTCGATTTCTCCGCTTCTGAATTTGCTTGAATTACGTGAGTTGCGGTTGAAAAGTTACGGTAGACAAAACTATGGAGCGTAAACATTGCAAAAGCTCTGATGTTAAAGAATATTAAGACCTGTCGCACTCAAAGTGAGCAAGTCAGATGAGTATTCTAATAAAATATAAAAAATACCAACTCTTATTTGAGGTAGTATGAGTGAGACTTTCAGAGTCATGGACATTTTTTTTTCTCCTCAGAGAAAAGCAAGGTGCACTGGTACAACTAATAATTTTTTTAGGCCCATCATTGTGAAAATCACTACACACACACAAAAAAAATCTTAATTCCTCATTTTTACAGGCACTCTTCTTCATGGACAAGTCTAGCTTCTTAACTTGCTAAAATATAAATATATTTTGAAATGATAAATATTTATTTTTGCCTCAAATAATGATTAAAGCTTTGAAGTATTTTACTTTTCCAGACAAAGGAGTGATGTCCTTTCTAAAGTAATTACTCTTAATAAATGAGACCTGCTGGATGTCAGGGTTCTACTAGATCCAGCGTACTTTTACGAGTGCGTGTTGGTGTAAATTAAATAGACAGATAGGCCGTGAACAGTCCTAGACAATGCGTGACGGTGACTGCCTTTAATTTCCACAGTTATGTGCTGAAGCCGTTATGGTGATGAATGCTCTGAACCTCCCCGACTGCTGTCTGTGTCCCACTGGGGGGGGATTTTATTGAACAGTTCCTCAAGGCCGCTCACACTCTTTGCTGTTACTCCATCCTGAGCCTTAGTGTAGTGTTGTGACCCAGCAGTTCTTAGTCTCTCCTCCTGTTCTCCTGAATAATAAAAGACACAAGCAGTGATGCAGACTGAGGCCAGCTTACCTGTCCTCCAGGTGCTACCACTGTTGCCATTGGTCTACGTATTAGTGCCAGCTGACAGTAACCATCGCTGTATCATTTTACCTTTCAGCCCATTCTTATTGACAGGTCTGCCCATTGAAATAAGAGCACTTTTGTTGCCTTTATAGCATTGAAATACCAGCCATGAAAATAATATTAATAAAACAGATTGTGCCAGACTTTGTAGTCTGACTTTGTACCGTTATTGAAAGCTCATCACTTGAAATGCAATGAGATCCAACTGACCTAAAATAATCGAATGGTTTAATAAATGTGTCAATTAATCAACTAAAATAGTAATCTATTCTACACTGTAACTAATATAAAAAGGGTAGTTTTTATATAAGTAGTTACAGTGTATTACTACCCTGTATACTGTATTAGTAGTTGCAGTATCTTACAGTATGTAACACATGAATAGATGACCATTCTTAAGGGTAGTTTTTATTTTTAGCCATATTTAAGATGCTTGTACTCTAATGTATAACTACACAAATTTTAGTTAAAATAAAATAGGTTCAGTGTCTGAGTAATCTGGAGTATTTTACAGTTTTATTTATTAATTTATTCATCTTTTATATACATTTTCTGATATTTTGTTCTTGTTAATTTAAGTTTACATGTGTTCTAATATCTTCAAAAGAAACTTAAGATACAAAATAATGGGAGCAGCACATTTTTCTGACAATATTTTTTAAACTGTGTTTGAAAATATCACATTGATGTTTTTTCTTCTTTATTTCGTTTTAATAATGAATATTTTGCTTTATAACATTTCTTAAACCAGTAACAGGAATGTACCGTATGTACATGTTCATATGGACATCTACTGATATGGGATGAATGTAATGGTAATTCTTTTATTTACTCTTCACATAGGATTTCTGACACACCTTTTTACTCTACCAACTGAGAAAAAACACATTTTATCTAAAGGTCTACCATCATTTTATTCAAAGTAAACTGTATCTGGGCTCAAAGTACTGTAACACTGTCAAAAAGAAAATTGAATACTGACTGATAAATCACTGTAAGCTAATCTTTTTAGCTTCTCTGTGTCTCCTTGAATTCACTTTGCTTCTGAAGTGTATGAGAAAATGTCTGCTGCTTGCAAAAATGTGGTTCTTTTTTTGGAAAACTGCAGCGTCTCTGTCTTTGGATCTTGTTCATACAAAATATATAAGTTGTCCTAATGTTTTACATAATATTTATAAGAAAGTACATGCTGAGCTAACAGTGTGTACTCTGGACTTGCATTCCATGCTGGTCTTTGAGTTTTATGATGGAATGATTTTGTTATTTATCGTACAACTAAAAAAATAGTTTCTTTAAAATTTTGTTCAAAATAGCAATGATCATTAAATCGTCAAGAAGCACAAATACATCTGACAATAAATGGATCAATTTGTTCATGATTTCATTGTGTTTTGTTGAGCGATTTATCGTCTAATGTTGTTTTTTTTCCTTCTTCGTTTTTCAGGCTTATGGCTCAGGTTGTGACGTTGTGATCTTGGCTAGCGACTTTGACTGCGTTCAGATCATTCCCGGTGCTCAGAATGGAAACATACAGGTTGGCTGTGTGGAGTGCTCCCAACAGCTTGGCAGGGTGAGTGTTGTCGGTGTGCTCAGTCTCTTTTTGCACTTTCAGTGGAGGTACAGGATATTATTCGTCTATCTTTGTGCAAACAGGAGCAGTTATCTGCGTCTGCTCCTCTCTCTTCCATTTCTTTCATATCCTGCTCTCCTGTTCAGTTCTCATACCCCTCTCCTTGGGGAATAATTGCAGTAGCAGTCGTTGGTGATGAGTACGGTTCTTTATTTTTAGATTGCTGCCTCCTACGGAAACACAGTCTGCATTTTTGAACCTCTTTCTACAAACCCAAGTAAACTCCACAAGGTGAGTGCAAATGTCCAAATTTGGACTTTTGACCGATTGCTCTTTGCACCTGTTGGGATTAATCGTACCCGTGTGCAATAACATTGCATGATGTGTGTTGCTCTCCCCACTACTAATAGCAGATTAACTATCAATGGCAAAAGACAGGACAGTTCTTCCTTGATGCCATCACCTACAACTTGGCCTGGGATCCACAAGGTATACCTGTGCTCTCTGTCTTTAATCTATGTCTGAAAGTAATGCTGCTGTTACCTTCTTGCAAAAACAATAGTCAGACACACAAAATAGAATATTGCTTTCCCCCATTTGTTTGAAACGATAAGCAAGTTCATGCATGTGGCACTATGTTAACTCGCACTGAACCACACTGTTAAGATCTATGACTTTTTACCCATTTTTTTTCTATTTCTCTAACATGTACAAAGCCCTCTTGTTTTTTTACTTCCTTAAGAAGCTTAGATGAAGAAGAGATTTACAAATTTCAACCTGTTGCTACCTGGCTCTGTTGCATGATATGAATGTTGAAAAGAAAACAAAACAAAACAAAGATACCCCCTGTATTAAGTTGATTATCTTTGGTTGTTAATGTATATTGTCACTATTCTTCAAAATGGATTGCAATTCTGGTAGAAACAAGGTATTATGCAAGTTTAGTCAGTGTGTCCAATATAACGACCCAGATACAACTTCTTTTTGGATCTAATTTACAAAACTTGGTAATAATCCAGTAGCTTCAAAACATTTTCTTCTTAGCTCTGGTTAGATTTAACTTTGAAGACCACAAAGCTCCCCATTTTTGTTTGTTGTTATTTCCAACATCTGTCAGTGTTATTTATCCCACCTACTGGCCCATTTACAGATAGGCTGGACTTTAGTCAAGATGTTGATTGTGGAGCTGAAAAGACACCCTACATAAAAAATCATTGTGACTGGTGTCCGACCCAAGCCCTTAAATGTCAGTGTCCTAATATTCCTTCCCCTCATTGGTGGAACACACAGTGAGGTCATTGGTAGTAGATGGGATTAAGAAGGACACTGGCTCTTGAGGACTGGAACCTGTCAGTGTAAGACAGTTCTCCAGTTTATTTTTGACCATCACTATTTGACACACTAACAAACAACTATTACCATAAAATCTCATAATGCATATTTTATAACTCAAGTCCCAGCAATGCACTCCGCTTTGTGCACTGTTGAGTTGGCTGTGGGACACGAGGTGTGTGATGCAGAGCTTCTGTCACCACAGGGAACCGTATCCTGGCAGCAACGGAGCGACTCCAGCTGTGGGCTCCACCATTGAGAGATGCCCTCATAGAGGAGGAGGATGGGCAGGTGAATGAGGACAAGCCCCACCCGGTCCTCAGTGACTGGAACTGTGTCTGGCAGTGCAAGTACGTCATTATTTTTAAGCATTCATGACACTGCCCAGGATATTGAGGAAAAAAATATGCAAAGCAAGAAGAATTAAGTTAGATTAACTTCCCTTCACGAATAAATGTTGGGAATCACAAAAAATATTCATTATTGAATATTTTTGCTTTAAAAGTTTTGCAAATATAAGAAAAAAGGGCAAAAAATAATCATTAAACTGATGCAATCTTTTTATACATTTAAATCTTAACCAAAGCAAAAAATGTCTTTAAAAAATAATTTCCTAGATCTTTAGCTTGACTGTTACAGACTATGATTTATCCCCAATTCAACCCTTTTAAAACTCATGCAATTAATTTTATTACAGAAAAGATTCACCTCTCCTCCCCTAAAATGACTGCATACACGTGTAAGTCAGTCTTGAATCAGCAGCTTGTGCTTTAAGCTGTGTAAATAGATAGAAATATAATACCAGGTTCATAATTACCATGTGATGACACATGGAGCGCCACTAGAACAGAGAAGTGCAAACTTAGCAATGACCACCAATAGCTTTTTTTTTTTTCCCTCAAAGCTGTCATGCTGTCACAGCTGAGAAGACAGGTCACATGTGTGCTTGCGTAATATACTTCCATGGAGAAGTGAATATTGCTGATGCCATTCTTTATCTTTGTGTTTCCACTAGGACTGCGGCGTCTGTTCACATCGCCAAGTGGTCTCCTGATGGGGAGTACTTTGCAACAGTTGGGAAGGTACTGAATTATGCTCCAGCCCTGCAAAGCATCCAATCAGTTTGGCATTATCTTCAGGATTTGCTGGGATTTTTGCCAATTATGTTGTGTGTTTGTGTGCAGGATGACTGCTTACTCAAGGTTTGGTATCCCACCACTGGCTGGCGGTCAGCGGTGGTTGTCCAGGACCCGTCTGATAAAAAGCCTTCTCCAGTTCACTTTTCCTTTGTTTACCTGGCACATCCTCGGTCTGTTACCGGCATGTCATGGAGGAAGACTAGCAAATACATGCCCAAGTAAGAACAACTTTCTCACAGTGGCATTTGAACTTCCAAAATAAAAGCCGTCCAAATTCTCTCCAAAAGCTTTCCGCTATTTTGTAACATCGTTTTACTTTTTGTTGAGGTTATTAATGTGTCGTAATGTTTCATTTCTTCTCAACAAATTATTTTGCTTGGTAAAACCTAATTGTCTACACTTTCCCCTTTTTTCCTCTTATGCAGCAATTAAAACTTTGAATTGGAAGTTTTCATATAAAACACACTGTTGGAAGACAGAGCTTCACCCATCTTAAGCCATTCATTTTCTTTTACATTTTTAATGTTATTGTTTAACTTAGTCTTTAAGGGAATCTAAGACAAATCTCTTTTCATTTAAAACATTTTTGGTTTAGTAAATCAGATTTTTCTTTGATTTCAAGTGAACTGATAAAAGCTTTCATTGACCTTTATAAACAAATAGTGTGACGGACTGACAGATGCATTTTCTGATGTTCAACAATAGGGGATCTGTGTGCAATGTGCTGCTGACGTCCTGTGAAGATGGGGTGTGTCGGTTGTGGTCAGAAACCCTCTTACCAGAAGACAGTCTTCTTGGTGGGCAGATCTCTGATAACAGTCAGTCCTTCACCTCCAGCCTGCCAGGTCTGGGAGGCAATAAAGACAAGATCCAGCATGCTTTGGAGGTACGCTTGTTTGGCTGTTTGTCATGAATAAATCTGTAATAACCTCCTGAGGAAGGTATACCGCAATTTTGCTTTCTTTTGCTCTCACAGTCGATTCACCACCTAAAGCAGCTGCGCCGAGGCCGCCGCCGATCGTCCGCTCTGGTAGCTCACAGTGACCTCCTTCCATCCCAGCTCGGCACACAGGACTCACATACCCACCGCCACATCGCACATCATGCCAATGCTCTCTGTCATTTTCACATCTCTGCTAGTATTAACCCAAACACAGGTAGAGTTTTTTTTTTCTTCTCAACATTCCTGCCTTAGAGGACTATTTATTTGTTTATTTTACTATCGTCTTCTTTCTTCCTTCTTCTTTCAGACATCCCATCAATGCTAGCTGACTCTGGTTTGTTCAATCCTGAAGATAGTACAGGTGGTGGAGGTTTCATGGTTCACTGGCTCAACAATAAAGACCTCAGCTTCACTTCCTCTATGGACCTCTTTATGACGCAGCTTCGAAAGTTGTCTGAACAGCAGTTAGATCAAACAACGGAAGAACCCGTGGAACCCGGGGGATCCCCATTAAAGTTTGACTTTGGTATAATCTAAACTTAAACTTAAGCCAACAAATGCATTCCTTTACCAAGGAGTGTTTTCATTGTTGTTCTGGCTTTCTAGATTTGGATGAAATGTCTGACAAAGCTTCATCGGAGCACGGAGAAGAGGCAGAATCAGGGGAGCAAGGAAGCAACAAGGCCTCATCCCCTGGGTCCAGCTCCAGCATGCCTTTGCCGTCCATGCTGCTCGAAAGGAAGATAGAGACTCTGACCACAGAATGGAACAAGAGTCCTGACATGCTGTTTACCATCCATCCCATCGATGGCTCCTTCCTTGTTTGGCATGTGAAGTACTTAGATGAGTTCAACCAGGGAATCTTCAGACAGGTTCAGGTGAGGAAATAAAATGAGCAAAATAAAAATCGCAATTATAATCTCAAACTATTAGTAGTGGTTTGGATTATTTACCAACTGCACATTAGAGACCAACAGATTAAATTGTGCTGCAGTTTTTTTAAATCAAAATTTATCTTAAAGTATAATGCTTTTTATGGCTAGCACCAGCCAGATTTAGTGCTAAAGAATCATCATTTCACAGTTTACTAACAAGTTATCAGATCAAGATGAAAGGAGGTCGTCCATGACTGTTTTATGTAGGGCTGATTAATCGATTGATTAATCGATCTGAATAGATCCAAGCTTTATGGATCAATAAGCGATTTATAAAAGAAGAGATGGATCTAACACATAAAGCTAAAGTCTGCTAGCTTAATGCTAATGTTTAATGGAATGTCTTTTAGAGCAAACATACATTGCTGACTAAATAAATATCTTTATATATTTATAGGCATGAATTTCCAAACTCTTTAAGGAAATATTTTAAAGTAACCTTATGTGATCTAAAGCACAGTTTTTGGCTCATAATTTCTTGTTCTTCTGGAATAAAGTTTAATGCTATAGCTCGATCGCCACCTAGTGGCCAAATTGAAATGCCCTCCAGGAGAGGCAGAGCAATTGTTGGAGCCTCTCCTTTTGAGAAACCATGTAACACTTTATAGTATTAACAATCTCATTATAATTTCACTAGTACATTTTACAATGTGTGAACTGTATCAGATTAATATGAATATCTTCAAGACAAATATATAGATTATTAATGTATTTCTAAAAAAATGTGTCTAAATGTGTAAACTGTGTAAACACAAAACTGAAGTGAATCGAATTGAATTAAGTGGATGGATATCAAATCGATCCAAGCTCTGGTGAATCAAATTGATTCTGAAAATTATTGGCGATACTAAACCCCATTTGTATGCAATTATAAACATTGTGGAAATCTTTATCAGACTTAAATTACGAATGAAGTTGCCGTTGTCTTCACTGCCCTCTTTCTGTCCACTCACTTTGTCTCCCAGGTGTCCTTCTCATCGCGCATTCCAGTAGCTTTTCCTGCAGGTGACGCCAACTCTTTGAGCAAAAATATCCTGATGTACGCCTGCACTTTGACTGAGAGTGAGAGCGTCGGCACAGGCGAGCAGGGAAGAATGGTCCAACGTGTCTCCCGCTCCGCCTCTGTCTCTGCCTGCCTGGGGTCGCCCGCCGTCTCCCCCTCACCTAAACTTCGCCCTGGCATTAGCCCCGCCGTCATGATGGTCTCCAAGCATGTTGATGGTTCTCTCAACCAGGTAACAAGACATTACCAACACCTCCCTTCAAATGCTTTTACCAAACTGTTTCTGGTAATTGGTAGAGATCTTTTTCTAAGCCTTAAAAATGTGATTTGGATTCTGTGTGTTTGCAGTGGGCGGTAACGTTTGCGGAGCGCTCTGGCTTCTCCAACGTGCTGACTGTGTCTCACAAGTTTCGCTATTGTGGTCACCGTTTCCACCTGAATGACCAAGCATGTCACACAGTGCTGCCTTTGCTGCTGACCACCTCTCACCACAATGCCCTGCTCACCCCGCCCTCAGCTCCCAGCAGCCTCGAAGGGGAGCAGCTGCCAACCTTTCCCCTACCAAAGGGACTTCCCAGGTAGAGTAGAGCAGAGGGGTCATAGTGATTCATTTATTCACCAGACTTTTTGAGACCAATATGAGATACTTTTTAAATTAAAATTTCAACAATTTGTAAACATCCTTGTTGCTATAAATTAAGAACCAATCCGACAATGTCTACAAAACCTATAAAAATGGCTTTCAGCTCACACAGCATTGTATTAGAAATCAATTTTGACAGCAAAAATGGCATACAAGATATAGATCGTTCTAAAAACAAAACATTTTGTTGTAGGTGCAGGAGCTTCAACTCATGTGTTCACTTTATTTTTTTGTTTATTGTTTGCCAAAGAAGATAATGAACCTGTAAATATCAAGACTTCCCCCCCTGAAGAGGTTTATAGTTTTGTGATTTTACTGATTTACTTACAGGCTTTTAGAGAGATGGTAATCTTAACTGCTGTATGAAACATGAACTCACATCACTTTTAACAGGAAGCAACTCCGTAATGCAGCTACAAGGACCTTCCATGACCCCAACGCCATTTATAGTGAATTGATTTTGTGGAGGGTGGACCACATCGGGCCGCTGTCGTGCACCGGGGGTGTCTCCGAACTGGCCCGTATAAACTCTCTACACACCTCTGCGTTCAGCAATGTGGCCTGGCTTCCCACACTGGTTCCCAGTTCTGTACTTGGTAGGTATGCAGCCTGATGTAGATTTCAATGCTACGTTGCACATAGGAAAAGAAAAATATGTGAAAAAAATATGTAATTTTTTTTATTTTGAGATAATATTTTGTTAATAAAAAAGAGATTTAGTTCATCAAAATGATGATAAACTGAAAATAAGATTCATGCACAATTTTAGAAACTGTTCTGCCACATATTTGCTATATTACAAATAAAACACTTAGTCTTGAACCGAACAGCAATGAGGATAATTTAAATACGCCAGAGAAAAGTTTTAACAGCATGTTTGACTCTCCAAAGAAGCTCTTACAATTTAATGATCCTTGAATAAAGAATACAAACATTAGTATTCTTAATGAATTAGCAATATTCCAGTGTAAATGTCCAAAATCCTGTTTGAAAGCCTCTTTGTTTGGAGCGTATACAGAAAACTTGCACGAGTAAGAACATGTGTTATAACAGTCTTTAAGCACAGAAACTACAAACGTTCCCATATTGTATTGTGTCCACCAGGAACCTACTGTAACAGCGCCAGCGCCTGTTTTGTGGCATCAGATGGGAAAAACCTGCGTCTCTATCAAGCTGTAGTGGATGCCAGAAAACTACTGGATGAGCTCTCTGACCCTGAGACGTCTGTGAGTCAACACATGTCACTGAACATCATAGGATTTTATTTCTTACCATCCTTAAGTGAGAGCTTCGGTCTAAGGTTTCTATTCTATCCATTTGAACTATAGAAGCTGTGTTATCCACGACAAGGATGTTATATTTTCACAGTGAAAAGCATTGTGTGTGCTGTTATATTCACTTGTTTTAATTGTTCTTTTCTCACCTCTGTGTAGAAACTGGTGGGTGAAGTGTTTAATATAGTCAGCCAGCAGTCCACTGCCAGACCTGGTTGTATCATTGAGCTGGATATTATCACAAACCAGGTTAGCACCCTTTCTGTGCTTCTTTATTCACTGACTGACATAAATGTACAGTTTTTCATTTTAATCTTTACACTGTTCTTTTTTATGTGCAGTGTGGCTCAAACACTCAGCTGCTACATGTCTTCCAAGAGGATTTTATTTTGGGCTACAAACCTCAGAAAGAGCCAGAAGCTTTCATACCAGCTTTTCCATCCGGAGAAGGTACAAATTAGTCAGTTAAACTATGACGTCTTGTTTTTTTTGTTCACTTTAGTGTATTATTGTTGAATAATGAATCTGTTTGTTCCACCAGATTACCAACCTGCTCCATTTTCCGAGAAATTTTTTCTGGTGGTGATAGAGAAGGATCTCAACAGGAACTCCGTCCTGCAAATGTGGCACCTGCACCTCCAGTCTGTACAGGCCTGTGTTGGTACGTCAGAGTGCACACAACTTAGTGGCTAATGCCATAACAAGGCAAACATTGAGGTGGCAACTTCACATAAAGTCTCTCTGATCTCCGCTCAGATGAGCCAAGCCCAGATTACAGCTTCCAGAGTCAGCTGATGGTTCCCAACCAAGCGATGAATGCTGACTCGTCTCCAGAGACCTCCCCAGTCAGACCTCTGCCTCGCTCCACTTCTACTGCTAACCTGCAATCAGCCAGCAAGCTCATCCTCAGCTCCAAGCTGGTGTATAGCAGGCGGCTGGACCTGCCGCATGGAGTGGAGGTTACCAGAGCCACCCCCTCAGGAGGTGGGCCCATCAATAAACCTTAAGCTACACAACTATAAGGACAACAGAAGATTTACTGATTCTGAGCTGTGATGTAACTTTGCTCTTGCTTCTGTCTGATGCTTTCTGATAGGTCATCTGAGTTCTTCCTCGATCTATCCTGTGTGCCTGGCTCCGTACCTGATTGTTACAACTTGCTCCGATTCCCGCGTGCGCTTCTGGCGCTGTGCGGTGGAGGGAGATGTGGAGAGCGGCGGGGACAAACAGGACAACCGGGCGTACGCCTGGGAGCCGTGGGTCCTCATGAACGAGGAGGAGGACAACAACAGTGCGGTGTGTGTGTCGGGGCGGCCTGTAGCTGTGTCCTGCTCGTACATCGGCCGTCTGGCGGTGGCTTTCAAACAGCCTCGGTCGGGACAGGTAAAGCCTCTAAATTAACCAACCTCTGGATCAATCTAAAACGTTCATGCAGGATTTGTAAGCAGCTAAAACACAAAGGAAATCAAACTGGTTTGATATCTTTGGACAAAAAATAGTTTAAATGGAATTACATTTGAGCTTAAATGATCAATGTTGTTTACCAATGTTTTTTTGTAAAAATGATTTAAAAGAGGCTTCTTTTCTTTGCTCAGCTGCATGGGTCTCTAGAAGACTTCTCTATGCACGTGTCTATCTATGAGTGTGAGTCCACGGGTGGTTCTGAGTGGGTTTTAGAGCAAACTCTGCACCTCGATGACTTCGTCAGGCCCTCATCAACTCTGGATTCAAGAGTCAGTGTGGATTCAAACCTCTTCGTCTACAGCAGGTCAGGATTCTACAGCTTCTATGTTCTTGCCACATTTCATTGTTGACGTGAAACGATGTTTTATGGTTTTCTACCCTGTAGGTCTGACTTGTACATGAGCAGAGACCACAGCTCACCCAACATCAAGCACTTCGTCCACTTGGACTGGCTGTCAAAGGAGGATGGTTCGCACATCCTCACCGTAGGAGTGGGCTCCAACATCCTCATGTACGGCCGCATCTCTGGCGTGGTCAACGAGCAAACGAGCAGCAAGGAAGGCATGGCAGTCATTACCCTTCCTCTAGGGGGCAGTATTAAACAGGGCATCCGCTCTCGCTGGGTGCTGCTTCGGTCTGTGGACCTCCTGTCGTCAGTGGACGGGACACCTTCACTACCAGTTTCCCTGTCCTGGGTGAGGGATGGCATCCTGGTGATAGGGATGGACTGTGAGATGCACGTGTACGCCCAGTGGCACCAGGATAAGAAGCCCGGTGAGGGAGAGGATGGCAATGCATCAACTGCAGACATTGCTGGAGGTCAAGCCGTTGGCTCGTCCTCAGCCTCTGAAGGAAGAGCCAGGTCTAAAAGTGTTTTTGAGGGAAGTGCGGGAGTGGATGAGGCCCTTCGTGCCCCAGCTGGACTACAGGAAGGAGGGCTGTTTGAAGCCGCCCACTCCTTGTCACCCACCCTCCCTCAGTACCATCCAACCCAGCTGCTGGAGCTCATGGACCTGGGCAAAGTTCGCCGCGCCAAGGTGAAACAACAAAAACCCAATCACCACTTGAAACAACTACGTGTTATAAATAAAAATAGCTAGAATGATGGATAAGATGATAAGTAAAAAGTATATTTTTTGTCTTTTGTTTACTTAGGCCATCCTTGCACACCTGGTGAAGTGTATTGCTGGAGAGGTTGCTGTGGTGAGGGATGTGGAGGCAGGGGAAGGCGGAGGCAGGAGGCATCTGTCTCGCACCATCAGTGTGACTGGCAGCACAGCTAAAGACACCATTGTGAGTGGCCGTGATGGAGGCAGGGACTACACAGAAATCAACTCCATCCCTCCTCTGCCGCTCTACTCGCTCATGTTGGCCGATCTGGATACATCGTACAAGGCAGAGGAGGCCTCCAAAGGCTCCAAGGTGGCTGATGGGGAAGTTGTTCAGAAGTCTACAGAGGATCAGTATGCTGACCTTTTCCAGGTACAGGAAGTTTTAGATTTTTGGAATTAATTTGATTTAAAAAGTGTATCTTAATACTTAAAGAAGTTGTTTCTCTTGTTTTTTAGGTGCCAGCAGTCACCACAGACGACTTTGTGAACTTTGCCACTGATAAACCAGAGAAAAAGTCTCGTGTGATCAACCTCTCTCAATACGGACCCACCTATTTTGGACCAGAGCACGCTCAGGTGACCCACTCAGTAGTTTGGCTTTTTAAACAAGCTTCAACCATCACCTCCTATATCCACATTTAGGATAAAAGTTGTTTTAATTAATGTAACATTCTAGATATTTGAGCATTTTAGGACTCTCTGCTTTATTTAAAAGCAAAAAATGTTCAGTTTGTTTTTTTCTTTAAAGGAATATACCCCTTTCCAGCCGAATCTCTAAATCCATCCATGAGATGTTTGTTGTCTTAACAGTTTTTCACATATTTGAAATCCATAGTTTTTCTCTTGTGTAAAACGATGGACCTCTAACAGTTTGCAATAGATTTTAAACTTTTCCCAGCGCAGCATCAAGATGCTTCGTAAAAAAAATTTTATCTTTCATTTTTTTCTCTTATCATTTTTACATTAATCTGTAAACAAACTTCAGCTTTTAGATGAGTCCTCAAACTTTTAAAGAATTTTAAAACAAATGTATCTCGTGGTTTGCTAATATGTCAAGAGAATTTGTAAATCAGTATTAGCTTTTACTTACTGACATGTAAAAGTTTAGAAATTGCAATAATTTTACTTATGCAGAATAATAAGTGTTTTTAACTGGACAAAGACATACTGAATTAATTAATTAAAGCAGCAATTGCCTGTTTCTTACTTTTTATTATAAACAACTATTGATATTTTCTGCCCTCTTCAATGAAGGGTGGAAATAATCTGTTTTTAAAGTATTTCATGATGAAAGAATTCAGTGTGTTTTAGAGTAATCTGTCATGTTTTTACTGCAAACACAAAGCTTCAATCTAAACATGGTTTACATTTGTTAACTTCTTCTTTATATTTGGACTTTTCTAGGTGTTGTCCAGTCACCTCATGCATTCCAGCCTTCCAGGACTGACCAGACTGGAGCAAATGTTCCTGGTGGCCTTGGCAGATACCGTTGCAACCACCAGCGCTGAAGTCACGAGCTCCCCAGAGCAGCAGTACACAGGTGGGCTCATGATGTGTGGATCTCGTCCTTGACTGGCAGGTTTCAGTTTGCAGACGACAGGTTTCTGTTTTATGGATTTCCTTCCTCGTGACAGTTAGTTCAGTTAAAACTGAAGATTGTTCTTAATCTGGGAAAAAGGTGGACACTGTTTTTAAAATTTATATATATATATATATATAAGTTTATTTGTAACAAAAACATAAGGAATCTGAATAATAGGATGATTTTAAAGTGAGTTTATGTTACTTTATTGTTTTTTTTTCTCCACAAACCCTTCCTTCTCCCTGTTTCAGGGCATAAAAGTGACCCAAATCAGTTTTATTTCCAAGCACACACGTTTTGTTGTGAATAACTGATGTGTTGTCATTTTGAGTATTGTGTGTTTTCCATGTTTGATGAGTGTGCACCTGCAGAAAGGCTTCTGCCATGTCTGCATTAAGCTTGTATAAAGGTTATAAACACATAGGCAAAGCATTAGTCTTGATTTTTGTGTTCCTACATTAGGTTAATCAACAGATATCAAGTCTTTAAGATAAACTGTGCATACACTGTTCCTCTGGGCTTTCTCTACTATCTGTCTTTTCTTTCTAATGTTTCATTGTGTTTATTTAGTCTTTTGAGAGGAACACATAAGCAGGTTGTTCCAGGGCATGCAGGGTAGGAAGGTTCAGGGACAGAAGATTGCATGAACTGGAGTGATACTAATGTTTAAGAGGTCTTTTTCTCTGTTGGGGAAAGGGTAGCTGTTCTGCTATAGAATGATCTATAGACAATAACTTTACTGTCCTCTTTGTGTAGGTGGTGAAGCTCTTGATGAGTGTGGACTCAGATACCTGCTTGCCATGCGTCTTCACACATGCTTGCTCACCTCTCTGCCGCCGCTCTACCGTATGCAGCTGCTCCACCAGGGTAAACTTTACTGCTGCACACACGTTTGTTTTCTTGCAACAGCATATGGTTTTTCAACAAAACAATCTTTAAATTTGCACCGACTCACTCTGCATTTATTTCCCACAATCCCTTTCATTTTTGTTTGTTTGTAGGTCTGTCAACGTGCCACTTTGCGTGGGCCTTCCACTCAGAAGCAGAGGAGGAGCTGCTGAACATGATTCCTGCCATGCAGAGAGGCGACCCGCAGTGGTCTGAGCTGAGAGCCGTCGGAGTGGGATGGTGGATCCGCAACATCAATACTTTGCGCAAAATGGTGGAGAAGGTACCAGAAATATGAGTCCAAGTAGTGATTTATGAGCTGAAACTAGAATTAAAATGCAGAAAAAAATGAACATTTTTTTAGTTTCTACATTTTTTCAATAGTTTTTAAAGGGGATTCTAGAATTTCAGACCAAGGAGAGATCATTATTTCCCTCCTTTCCAGCTATTTTAGACTTTCTTCTGAATTAAGAAAATGCAATACAATATTTTGATTTTGATTTGGTCAATCGTTTTTTTACTGATTCACTTTATTATTATTATTTATCTTTATGCAAAAAAATGTGTTAGAACGAGATAAGTCTAACATAAATTTAGCCTAAAGTAAAAAAAAAATGTTCTAGTGAAAATTTCTTGTGTTTTGTATTCATCTTGTAGAGCTTTGAATATGTTTTGAGCCCTTGGAAGGAAAGCCAAAAGATAATTTCCATCATTAGGTGATAGATTTGTGCTGCTTTGATTGGCTTTTTAACTTTTACAATGCATTAATGACATTCGCATGCATACACAAAGATTTTTTTCCCTCAACTTCTCACCATAAATGCTGGACTGAAGCTTTTCAAGCAGCAAATACTCAGTAATCAGTGTGAAACATCAATACATCTAAAGATGCTTTTATTAACAGCAGCTAGTATGTAAAAAGTGGTTTGATACCAAGTTGTTTTTGTCAAACCAGTTGGGTAAAGCTGCCTTCCAGAGGAACAACGACCCTTTAGATGCTGCTTTGTTCTACTTGGCCATGAAGAAGAAAGCTGTCCTGTGGGGACTCTTCAGGTATGAAGTGATTCACAAACTGTCTTATTATTCTTTGTGTCATTGCTTGTTCATCATTTGGATCAGAACTACCTCGACAGCGCAGAGGAATCTAAAAATCTGTGCAATTTACCCTTTTCTTTTATTTTTCCTTTTTAGGTCACAGCACGATGAGAAGATGACTCAGTTCTTCAAGAACAGCTTCACTGAGGACCGCTGGCGGAAGGCAGCTCTGAAAAATGCCTTTTCCCTGCTGGGAAAGCAGCGCTTCGAGCAGGCGGCTGGCTTTTTCCTTCTGGCTGGGTCCCTGAAAGATGCCATAGAGGTGCAGTGCAGCATGCATGCACACACACAGATACCCAGACGTGGCTTATTAGTGTTGAGTCTGAAAGCTGAACCTCTGCATCAGATATCTGAAGATGAGAGTTACTCTGTGGTCTTTGAATAACTCAAGAAGCATAAATGACACTGATAAGCAGCATGGCAATCTTGCTTATTTTTCCTTGGCCTGAGGTTTCTGACAGCACAGTCAAAATATGCAGATAGTCACAAAATGACTGTAAGCATCAGAAGTGTGTTTGAATCTTTCATCTTTATTTTTTACTCGAACATTATTATGAACACCTCTGTTTTTTTTTCCTTTTATGTGTAGGTGTTGATAGAAAAGATGGAGGATCTCCAGTTAGCCATGATAGTAGCCAGGCTGTATGAGGCTGACTTTGAGAGTTCGTCCACCTGCCAAGGCCTCCTCTATGAGAAGGTTCTGGGCTGCAACAGGGATGGGAGTGGCTACCACTGCTCCAGGCTGCACCCCGATCCATTCCTCCGCAGCATCGCCTACTGGATCATGAAAGATTACACCCAAGCTCTGGATACTCTGCTGGAGCGCATCCCCAAAGAGGACGATGAGAACCCCAGTCAGTGAAACCCGCTACACGCCTCAGAAATAAAGTTATTCTGCCCATAAAAATGTTTAAAACTTGATTATCCTTTTTTTTTCTAGATGTGATGGTAAAAGCTTGCAACCCTGTGGTGTTTAGTTTCTATAACTACTTGAGGACACACCCTTTGATCATCCGCCGACATTTTGCAAACCCAGAGGGCGCAACAGCAACTGTGGGTTTAACCGCTGAAAAGAGCGGCGCCGATGAGATCAACCTCATAGAGCGCAAACTGTTCTTCACCACTGCCAATGCACACTTCAAGGTGCGCTCATCTACCGTAGCTGAAATCAACATCAAAGATGCAGATGTTTACAGATTTGTCTTATTACAGGTGGGATGTCCAGTCCTAGCTCTGGAAGTCCTCTCCAAGATTCCCCGAGTTAGCAAGAAATCCGGCTCTTCGGCTCTCAGCAAAGCGTCGTCCAAGGTCAACGTAAACGCAAGCCAGCCTTTAGAGAACGGAACCCAGGGAGGGATGGACTGGAGCTCCTCAGCTGCATCCTCTCACGCTTGGGGAGGAAATGATAGCTCTGGCGGGATGGACTGGAGCCAGCCTGCAGTCAAAGTGGAGGAAGATGATCTGAAGCTGGACTGGGGGGAAGATAAGGACGAAGAAGAGGATGATGATGACGACGGTCTTACCATGAAGAAAGCAGAGCCTGAGAACAAAGGAGACGAGGGCCCCAAGCTGCAAAGAGAAGACTCCCAGGTAAAAAAAACGAACAAAAGCTCCAGCATTATGTTTTTGATTTACTGTAACTTTTCAACCGTTAACACTATTTAAAAGTATGTAAAATATTTTGTTTTTTGCCTTAGGTTTTAAAGGGTTAAGTCTTGAATATGGGCGGAGCATGCTTACAAGATGTTTTAGTGGTATTATTTTGTACAGGACTTTTCTTTCTAAGTCCTTCTGATGTATTTTCAGGCTGAGTCAGAGGTGGACGTGATAGCAGAGCAGCTGAAGTTCCGCGCCTGTCTGAAGATCCTGATGACAGAGCTGCGCACCCTGGCCACCGGCTTTGAGGTGGACGGAGGGAAGCTACGTTTTCAGCTCTACAACTGGCTGGAGAAAGAGATAGCAGCTATGCATAAAATCTGCAACTACAAGGTAGACATTTTGAGCTCACGTTGCACATCAAACCCTCTGGAACTGCAACTGCAGCTGTGAGATCAACGTGATAAAACTCTGTCTAAAATGAACTTTAACTTTGATGATATTTTATTAAATTAAAGGGATAATTTGCCCCTTATTGGCAGTTTTTGGATAAAATCAATCTTTTATTTTAATAAATGAGACGGAAGACAAACTTCGACGGCTGCAAGGCAGGGCAGCGCACCCGCTCTGAAGGGGTAGGGCGAAACTGAGCTGTCCGCTATTAGAAATTAAACAAAAACTGAGTTTTAAGCCTCTAGGTTCCAGAGGGTTAACGTCCTCATTCTTGTGTCTGACTGTCTCCTGCGAATTTGAACCAACAGGTGGAGGGGAAGGAGGAGGGCGCCGAGGTCGAGCGCTGGAGAGATCGTACTGCATCCGTGGACATATCAGACGAAGCTTTTGAGAGTACAGAAGCAGGCGCCTACGAACGCCACCAGATGGAGCGTCGGCGTCTTCAAGCCAAGCAGCAGCACTCTGAGAGGCGCAAGGCATGGCTGAGAAAAAACCAGGCCCTGCTGAGGGTGTTTCTGTCCTACTGCAGCCTTCACGGAGCCAAAGGAGGAGGCGTCACCTCTGTCCGCATGGAGCTGCTGTTCCTTCTGCAGGAAAGCCAGCAGGTATGCGCACTGGTTAAGCTACCCGCATGCATCTACATCTGCACAAACACAATAATATTGTCCCTGATTCTCTGCAGGAGACCACAGTGAAGCAGCTGCAGTCTCCTCTGCCTCTGCCCACAACACTGCCTCTGCTATCAGCTTGTATCGCCCCCACCAAAACCGTCATAGCCAATCCTGTTTTACATCTCAGCAACCACATCCATGACATCCTCCACACCACCACCATGATGCTGGTCCCTCCACATCCTGGCTTCATGGATGATCGGGTCAGAGCTCACACAAAAATGTCTCAGCAAAATCATCTGGTGTTGTTTTGAAATTGTTTTCTGTAGTCTGAAATCTCACACAATTATTGCACCTTCAGTCTGAATCCTATAAACAAAAACTAAATAAGTTTTTGATGTGCTTTGATTAATTTCAAGGTTTTAGTTACTGTTTTTTTTAAATTCCATCCAGTTTCATAAACAGGATTTGATTTCAAATTATTTGTTTTGGTTCTATTTAGCATTTATTTGCTTGTAATTTTTCATTCCCAAACCAACTTGAGATGCAATAGCAGAACAATTACCGTATTTTCTGGACCATAGGGCGTGCCGTATAATAAGGCGGAGTTTTAATTAGGGGTCTGTTGACTCGTGCAGTTAGCAAACATACTGGAAGAATGTGCGCAAAGTTTGGCTGGATCTCTGTGTGGTGTGCAGCAATGCATGTGGGCAGCGTAGACTTTTAAAATCAGACGCGCGCTCAGTTATAGTTTCACCTGCGCAGGGAAAACTCGGTGTCAGCACATGATGTAGTAACATGATCATCTCCTGAACAAACAAATGAACACTGTCAGCCAAAATGTCCTCGTGATTTCAGGACTGCGGGTGTGCTAAATGGCGCTGGCTGGGTTAAGCTAGCGCTCCGGATTGCTGGACGATTTTTATGTGTTTGTTGCTTTAAGGTGGGTTTCTGCAGTAACTTGAAATGTGGTAAACTTTACTACCATCCACATTGTTTCCCAAGAGCAAGACTTGCCAGAATCACTTTCTGTGGCCCACTTGTGTCCCTCAAAATGCGCACAGAGTGATCGTCTTTAGTCCCTGGGTTTTGTTTCCAAGCTTTGGTCCACAAAAAAAAGGAAAGTCAGCTTGACAGCAGTGTGAAGGTTTAGGACTCGATCTGGACAAAATTAAGCGGACTCGGTCTAGACCAACAGACTTCCAGTCTGAATACACCCAAAATGATGTATTTCTGCGTAACCTCTCTGAGTATTTCACAGTTTCTGATAAAGCTGCGTCCTTCCTTCCTAGGTTAATACTGTGCACACACTAGCAGCCTCCCTGTCTGCCTGCGTCTACCAAGCCCTGTGTGACAGCCACAGTTACAGGTAAGTGTTTGTCATTAGTGAGGTCCAACAGGTCTGTGAGATCATCCAGAAAAGATCCCTTGTGTGTTTACATGGACTGTTTTTCTTTTTTTCTTTTTCTTTTTTTGTCATTTCAGCAACAATCAGACAGAAGCCAACCAGTTCACAGGAATGGTTTACCAGGGTCTGTTGCTCAGTGAGCGCAAGCGGCTGCGCACAGAAAGCATTGAAGAACATGTAACCCCCAACTCTGCTCCTGCACAGTGGCCAGGTGACTCCTGCGTTATTAGCCACCAACATGTTGTAGTTTGGATTTACCAAATGTGAAGAAAATGAACTTTCCAACCACCAAGGGTTGGCTGTTATTAGTTTTCTAAAAATAAATCAACAAAGCCCAAAACAGTATACGGCTTTATTGGAATATTTATAGGGTTTTTATGGGATCTGTTGGATGGGGAAATGGCATATATTTGAAAATCAAAAGCATGATGGAGAGACTATAAATAGCAAAAGGGGAGGAAGAGCGGGGCAGATCAAAACAGACATCTGTGTTTATGCAGAGAGGCAGATGGTGTTCTATAATTGGAGCTCCATGGCTCCTGGGAAGGAAGTGGAAAGACAAAGAAGAATCACGCCATCATAAAATGGTTCACAAATACCCTTCCATGTTGAGGAAAAGTGGTGTTTTTGGTTTGGCTGCAGAGATTAATTTTTTGTGGTTTGATTTGCTCTGCAGGCGTGTCCTCCCTGATTTCTCTGCTGACGTCAGCACGAGAGGAGGACCAGCCGAGGCTGAACGTGCTCCTGTGCGAAGCGGTCGTGGCCGTTTACGTCTCGCTGCTCATCCACGGCCTGGGCACCCACAACAGCAATGAACTCTTCCGACTGGCAGCTCATCCTCTCAATAACCGCATGTGGGCCGCGGTTTTTGGAGGAGGGGCAAAAGTCATCATTAAACCAAAGAGACCGGAGCTCCCTCCAGGTATAATCATTAGTTCCTGCTTCACAAACACATCAAACATTCTCATTATATCCGAAAATCCTCTAAAGTCTTTTGTCAGATTGGTTCTGCCCACCCCTCTTTCTTCCTGTTTTTTTTTTTCAAAGCGCTTTCTATCTGGGTCTGTCTGCATGTTTGAAAATTACCCAGTTCTGTCCTGTAGTGTCATGTGTGAGCGCCCCCTCTGCCCTGTGTCCCAATTCAAGATGACCTTATGACAGCCAGGCCAGAGGAATTCCAAGAAACAGGAAGACCCGAGCAAAGCAGCCTCACCCCAAACCCTTCTCCCACCCCCTCTGACCCCCACGACCCAGAACCACCCACTCCTCCTGTTATAAAGGGAGAGCAGCTGGGCACTGTGGCTCCTGCAACTCAGACCAGCTGTGAGTAGCCGGGCTGGAGGATTGCAGTGCTGGTTTGCAGGATTGCAGTGCATGAATGCCTGTTTACAAGCAGCAAGGTCTCAGACATGATCAGTTTTCTGAAATCCCTATGTGTGTGTGTGTGTGTGTGTACACTGCATTGCATGTACATGTTGTAATGTCGCCTGTGCTCGTCTCCTCACCAAAGCAACAGCTGCGCCCAACAAGGAGAGTTCAGAGGCGAAGCCTGAGCAACCCTCTGAGACTAAATGTGAAGCTGAGCCTAAAACAGGTACTCTGAGAGGAGTCGAGGTTCTCCGGCCTTCAGTTTCTAGGCTGTCAGCATTAACTGTATTTGAGATCTGGACTGAGTGACCCCTCCCCCAGGAAGTACACGCTGGTTCCAAGAAGCCAAAATCCTATAGACTGAATTCATTAATATTCCAACAATCCAACCAGATCAATCTGTCTGAGGCAAATAGTTAATTGGATGGAATTAAATCAACCTATATCATTATAAAAAGCGTTTCAAAATGAAATAAATCCATAATCGATTTTAGGAAATACCATTTGGATTGAAAAATGGTAGGTTTATTTTATCATTATTTTATCATTTAACATTTTCCTGCTATTGCAATTTTTTCATTATATTTTTGTTTCTGTAGTGTAAGTTATTCAAGCTATTAACCACCCAATCAAATGTCTCAATAAAAGTATGTGGTGGCAACTACATCGAACGTTTGAAACGTTTCACTGATAGATTATCCTGATCTCGCTTTCAAGTGGTAGAGGTGTGGACTTCAAACACGCTCACTCCTGATTGGCAAAAGTGGTTGCCATAGTAATTTTGACTCAGATCAACTCAGAACAGATGAATTATTGATGTCATGTGGCTCCAACATGGCAGTGTTCATATCACAAGAAAATGGCGACTGAATTTGACTGTTTAGAGCCAGAAGTAAGCTATCTACTATAGGTGATGTCACACTCACTTGGTCCAGTTCTCATTTACAGTCAATGGTTGTGATGTGGAAGTAGATCTGTTTGTGTGCATACACAGTGTGTTAACATTTTCACTGATTTATAGAAATTCAAAGCTTATCCAGGGCATCTCTGCAGCTAAAAGCTGATTGATGAACTTGACACAGTGCATCCTCTTGAGGCCAGAATATTCAGTGGTTAAGTTTTCACGGTGAAGGAGAAAGATAGGAGCTGGCATTTAAATTTCACATCACTTTAGGCTGTTGAGGAAGTTCTTAGGAAGGCCAGGAGGCATTTGAGAAGTCTTTTTTTCTGAGGAGAAGCGATCCTAAATGTCAGACTGTTGATAGGAAACACTTGTTAGAAGTTTACCCTTTTGATGCTCTCTTCAAACAAATACGGATGATACAGGGAGACGACGTGCAGAGCTGATACTCACCAATCACCTGTCAAATTCAAACACTCATTATATAATGGATTTTTTTCTGACAGCCTCCAGTCATACTGTTTGTCAGGAGCAGAAATGTTTAGAAAAGGATATCATTTGTGTTTTTTGTGATTTGTTTTGTTTTTTGCCATGCTCTTTATGTGATTTTTGTTTGTTTTGCTGATTCTATTATTGGATGAACTGCTCAGAATCCATGTGTCTAACCGCTCCGTCTACTCTGGTTTGTGTCTCGTTTTGTCTGGTGTGTGCGCAGAGGTAACCACTCAGGATAATGGTGCAGGTCTGTGCACAGCCTACTGTGTCTTGCCTCGTGTTTTTCCCCCCCCGTGTGTTTTTTTTTTAGTACGTGTTTCTGTCCCGGATGTATCTGTTTCCCCTTGTGTGCTTTGGCTTGTCAGAGTCATCAAAGTGAACTTGTAACCCAGGCATGAAGATGGTGTGTCCTTTCAAACTACATTCACACCACTCTCTGCAACATGCGTTCAAGCAGCCACTTCCAATGAAAAGTCTTTGTAAATGCGCATTTCAGGCTTCCACATTCAAAACTCTCATGTTTATGCATAGCTGCACAGCTTTCGACAACCGTGTTCGGGCTTTACATACAAAACGCACAGCCATTGAACATGGCTTTAAACTTTGACCAATCAGGGACTTGGATTTGGCAGTGTCGTATGGATGCCGACCCTTTTAATTCATGGTTGTGCCAACCGTTTGAAAATTGATCATAGAGGAGAAATTAATAATTACGGTTTGTGCCTGGACAAAAATATGACATCAAGTCCGAATAGAGCTGTGAGAGAAAAAGCCTGGAGCAAGATTCACGAGATTTGTACCGCTTTGACATTTCTCACCAAACTTCTTCCAACTGTAGGTGGTGGACATGCGCTAGTAAACTAGGGGTGTGTCACAATATGTATATCCCAAGAAAGAACCAGAGACAATATTTGACTTTTTTTATTTTGACTAAAAAAACTTTATCTTTAATAAATTTTCACATAAAAAAATGGTAAAATATATTTTATTTAATGATCAAAATATAAGCACTTTAACTGTATCTCATACAAGTTGCGTTTCATCACTGATCCATCAGGTCACAGAATCAGAATCTTAATTTGTGCTTTGTGCAGCGCTGCGTGTCTGGTCCAACTTGTTCTTCCATGAACCATAGAGTAAAGAAACATACATTTTTAAATGGTACAAGCACCTTTTCAGTTCAGCACTAATACTTAGTTAAAAATGAGTTGTAAATGTCTATTATCGCTATGTAACAACAGCAGCTGTGAGGCTCACGAGTTCACGTTAGGTTCACATCTATTTACAAGCTGTCTCTCGTGAGATCTTGTTATTTTGGTGAGGTGTACTCAAAGAGGCACAATGTGCTGCGCTGCCAACTAGCAGTCGGGGGTTTAAGTGGAAAAAACACTGAAGTATGCTTGATGATAAATAATTAATTAAATATTGCTGTGTCAGCATTTTAAATCTATACAAGTATTGCCAAATGATGTATCGCAATATTTAACTAAAATGATATTTACTTACACTCCTATATTAAACAATAGAAAAAAGAAGAGGAAGCCCCTCCCTGTTTGTCCAGTGTGAACATCATGGGCTAAACAAGTGTTCAAGAATGTGCATTTATTGTGTTGTTGACGGCGCGTCACGTGCCTGGTGTGTCCGTACCTTCAGGGTTCATTCTAGAATCTACCATCTCCAACATTTACAGGGTGAATGTAAGGATTCTTGTGGCATCACTTCTGTCCTACTGAAACATTTTAAAAGGGGAAAAAGAAAGGAAAGGCCAACAAAATAATCTAGTATGTAAATGCAAGTAAATAAGCAAAATAAGCTGATTTTTCACTCAACTTCTCCTGATCTAGAGTCTCTTCTTACTCCACCTTCATTCTTTCTCCTACTGATTGGTCTCATCAAATTCTCATTTTTCCACTTTTTGTTTTGTTCCTTGTCCACCCACCAACAGCCCCCACTCAGGCCCCAGCAGAGGATGTAGATCGTCACAGGCGCAGATTCAACATGAGGATGCTGGTTCCAGGACGCCCCGTAAAGGAGGCGCCGGCGACCCCTCCTCCCGTGCCCGCTGAGAGACCCACCTACAGAGAGAAGTTCATTCCTCCAGAGCTCAGCATGTGGGACTACTTTGTAGCTAAAGTGAGAAACTATAAGACCTGACCTTTTATTTCTGACTCACCGTCTCCAGCACATATGAGTTATTCCTCTTCCTCTCAATCTGCTGCTTTCTTTCATTTTCATCTGTGTTGTCTGTCATCATTATTTCCTTCATTTCAGCCCTTCCTGCCGCTCTCAGACAGCAACGCTCTGTATGACTCAGACGAAAGCGGCGCTGAGGATGATGAAGACGATGATGATGCATTCCTCTCTGACACGCAGATAACAGAGCACTCTGATCCCAACTCCTACAGGTAGGGCCAGCTCCCTCCTTTCCCCCTCTTGCAGTCATTAAGGGTTCAGATCTTAATCTTTTTGTCTGTCTTTGGGGGCGGGGCACAGCTGGGCTTTGATCCGTCTGGTTATGGTGAAACTGGCTCATCACAATGTGAAGAACTTCATCCCTCTGACAGGCGTGGACCTCACAGGTACATGCATAAGTTCTGCAGCTCTTTAAATCTGCAAACCTGCATGAAAACATCTCCTCCATGAGAAGTTCACAATCTTCATGTTTCTTTCATCCTTTGGATCTCTTTGTTGCACTGTGTGGATCTTTTTGTGAGGGGGGGTTGCCCCATGTGAGCAAAACTAGCAGAATAAAGCACAAGTGAACATAAACATGACTGTGTTGAATAATTGTGCTTGCTCTATAGCAGCTGCTCAAAAACAGTTTGATCTGTACCCTTAAAGCATATGTCAAAATCAAGGCCCGGGGGCCGGATCTGGCCCTCCGGGTAATTATATCCGGCCCTCAAGATAATTTTGTTTTATTTTTATTAATAGCCCGATGTTATCTTGCACTTATTTTTAACTTGTATAATTTTGACAAAATATATTTTTATGGAGCATAGAATATTGAATGTTTTTTAAGATTTAAGTTGATTTATTCTTAAATAAAATTCTAACCTTTTTAATGTTCATAACTATGTTAAAAAGTTACAGTTTTAACATTTTAAAAACTTGGTATTCTGTTAGCTTGTTGGACTATTTTCGCATTTACGGTACTAAGATTTTTTTGGAGTTTAGATAATATTTTAGCTACATGCTAGCTGTTTTGCCTAATTAAAGCTTTTCTTTAAATTTTTTTAGGTGGTTTTGGAGTTAGGCTAATATTTATATGCTAGCTGTTTGGCTATTTTAGGCTTTTTTCAGTTTTTTAAAGATATTTTGAAGTTATTTTAGCTATTTTTTTTAGCTAAATGCTAGCTGTTTTGGCTAACCTAAGTTTTTTATTTGTTTGTTTGTTTTAGTTTTTTAAGCTAATTTGGCATTTAGCTAATATTAACTGGCTATCAGCCTTAGTGTTTTCAGCTATCTATTTCAGCATCTTCAGCTATCACCACTAGCATCTTCAGTGGCAAATTCAGCTTACAGCATTCACACTAGTATTATCGCAAGTAATGTTATATATCTAGTTCATAATTATGCTAAAAAGTTACAGTTTTAAAGTTTTAAAAATGTAGTTTTAGTGTGTTCAACAAATGTTTATCCTGTTCGGCCGGCGACCTAAGGTGTGTTTTGGATTTTGGCCCCTTGTGTGATTGAGTTCGACACCCCTGCCTTAAAGCATTTCATAATAATGTTAACTGAAGTTAACCAAAGAAAATAAACGTCTGACTCCACTGGATGTTAAGTGTTTTCCTTGATGTGTTTCTGTCGCAGATCTTCCAGTCTCCTCCCCTCTCTGCAATGCTGTGTTGAAGTCTTTAGAGAACTGGGAGCAGCTTCTGCTAGAAAGAATAAGCAAGTTCGACGGCCCGCCCCCCAACTACATCAACACCTACCCCACCGACCTGAGCAGCGGAGCCGGCCCTGCCATCCTGCGACACAAAGCCATGCTGGAACCCGACAACACGCCCTTCAAGTGAGCTTTAAATATGGACAGAGATGTAGTTATAATACACATACCTTTTAAGCTATGTATAGTAAGAGTAAGCATTTGATGTGTGTTCACGCTTAACAAGCAGGGAGGGGCTTCTTCTTCTTTTTCTACTGTTTACCATCACATTTGGAGGAGGCTTCGTGTGAAATGTTGAATCGGTGCAAATCTTACTTTCACAGCTCTATTCCAATATACAAAAGACTTGACGTTATATAATTCCAGCCGGCCACAAAGTGACATAAGTGAATTAAATAAATTAAACTGATTGTTTTTTTTGGTTATGTAGTAGAAGGATTTGGGGGAAAAAATCTGATTGTTCTTTCTGCTGTCTTTCTGTCCATCCAGGACAAAGAACCATCAGTCCTTCCCCGTCCGACGCCTTTGGCATTTCCTGGTCAAACAGGAAGTTCTTCAGGAAACTTTTATACGCTACATCTTCACCAAAAAAAGGAAGCAGAGTGAGGTCAGTAGACTGCATTAAAAAAGATCATAGAGAATTCAAAGGTCACATTTACTTAACAGTGTCTCTTTAAGGTTGATCAAGTGTAATCATTCATACACAAATTCACTTTTGAACATATTATTTAGAGCTTTCGTTCATGAATAAATGTGACCTTTGTTTTTATGACAGAATTTTATTCATTTTATGGCATTTCATCCTATACTTGCATGTGTTTGAAGTTCATATTTCACAGTAATTCTTCATTTGGTGGCACACAACCATGACAAACTCTGTTTATAGAAGTCTATTTGAGGCGATTTGTCTCATAAAAACACTATCCGTTATTAAGATGTAGGTGACCACAGGAACACTGGACCTTAAACCCTACCTGTGGATCTGATCCACAATAATCTGTTACATTCCAGCATGCCTTTATCTGTGTTGTTATTGTTTTAGAGTCATAATCTTTGTTTTGACTCATCTAATATCAAATGCATCACAGATCGCTACCGTCTTTAATTCTTAGTCATTATCGTTAAATTATTTCTGTGAAAAGCAGCCACTATTTTCATCACTCCAATGGAAAGAAGTCTTACCATCCCGTTCATATTCTTCACATCCAAGCACACTTTTAGAAAATCCCTTTTACAGTCGAAATGAGGCGTTCTGAAATATACTGAGTTGTTGTCATTTGGTCATTTTTTTTTCATACCATTTTTTTGTTGTTTTCTTTGTTTGTGCATGTGGTTTGTGTTGTGCTGTGTTTGTGTGTTTTGTTGCCCGTGTGTGTTGTGTAGTCTTTAGAGAACCATGTGGACCGTATAAACCCAAACAGCATAGCCGGAGCTAGCAATCCCTATAAGGTAGTATCATTTTCTGAGGACCTGGTTCTGTCTGTCTGTCTCAGAGAGTCTCTGCAAAGCCCGGTTTGAAGGTTATCCTGCATTTGATTTAGTATCACACATCAATTGGGGGATATTTGGGTTTTCCAAATTAAGAAGAGATATTTTCCTCTTTTTTTCTCCATCTAATTCCAGTAAATTCTTTGAGAAAAAAACTTTGAGCTTCGAGGATGGGACTTAACCTTCAGACGCTGCTTCTCTCTGAGGCACTCATGACAGCCACTCACTTTACCTCACTACTGATGTCTAAAAATAACACCTTTCCCTGTGTCTATCACTTCTTCTTCGTCTTCCCGTTTTAATTCATTTTACTGGCAGCAAAGGCGAGCCTTAAGGAGAGCTGGCATATTTTGAGGATCCACTAACCTGCATGCTCACAGTCAGGGCTGTGTGCGGCTCTGCAGACTGCCGTCACAGCAGAAACACAACTGTCAATATTTACAGTAGTGGTGTGTGCGCCTACACGTGACCGACAGTCTGCCATGTTTACTCTTTGCAGTAGATCTTCATTGTTATCCATTTAAATAGAGCTGTAATCATTCTGCTGAAATTCTTCCTAATTATTTATACAAGTAAAAAGCTCCTGCTAATTCTTAAAGATGATGGGTAGGTTGAGCTTTAATCTTCCAGATTTTCTCTGTATGATCACGTGTTCCTGCACTATAACCTCAATTTTGATTCACCGATTTATTTTTCTTTTTTCTCTTTTTCCCAGGTCGAGGCGGATCTTGGTTACCCAGGAGGAAAGGCTAAAATAATTCACAAGGAGTCCGACATAATAATGGCATTTGCGATCAATAAGGTCTGTGCACGAGGATTTGCTTAATCCTTTATCACAGGAGCTTTAGCACTAACGTTGATGTTCTTTGAAGTCTTTACACTCTTCAACCAAGAACCGTAATTCCAACAGATTCTGAAGCAGAGAAAAGTATCTTTCCGCTGATACATAAAATGTTGCATACCTATTTTCTCTCCATCTGAATTTGTCAGAAATACATTAATTGCGTAAAATGCTGAAGAGTTAAGGAAGTTCAAAGAGTGTGTATTATTTTGCTGTTGCCTGAGACAGCTCTGCTGTTAAATTCAATTAAATTTAATTTATATATCCCAATATTACAATACGGTTGCCTGAACGAGCTTCATTCCAGTAATTGTCCAAAAACATCAAATCAGTTATGAAATATTAATAACAGCTGATTGCTAAACTAAACTGGGGGTCCCTGCTGTTAGACCCTCCTTATTTGGTTAATATTATTTCCCTCAGCTGATGTGTTTAAAGTGAAAAAAAAATGTTTAAAGCAGACGATAAATATGAAAACATTGAAATCATTGAAAGTTTTGCATAATAAGGAACATCATTAAACTATAATTACACTTTTTTAAAAGCCTTTATCTCCTTGAAAACATTTAGATTTTAGAGTAAATTTCAGACCAAAATTGTTTTGGTTTTTTTGTCCCTGTCGCACCTTTTTTCCCTAACTGCACTAAGTAGACCTAATTGTCCTTGTAGGCGCGTGTCAGTGAAGGAAATAACGCTGCTGTCCTGATATTCTTGCTGTGTCTTTCTTGGCATTCCTGGTTTGTTGTTTGTATTCATGATTCCCCTTTGCACTTGTTCTGCATCTGAGGTTTCACTTCTGTTGAGATTTCTGGTCTTTTTTTTCTTTTTATCTGTGTAAAGTAGCAGTCATTTGAGCTCTAGTCACTGGACACTGCTAAAGTCTCAAAACCAGCACATAGTCATCAGAAATCAGCTAAAGTAATGTACAGACGGATCTGAGCGAATGCACCTGTGGAGGAACACGACCAGCTTTTCCAAGAAAACACTAGAATTTCTTTTCTGACTAACAGTTGTATAACTTTGAGGTTTTCTTTCCTAATCTCCTTCTTTCCACCACAGGCCAACTCCAATGAAATAGTGCTGGCCTCCACCCATGACGTCCAGGAGGTGGACGTGTCTAACCTTGTGGCAGTCCAGCCGTACACCTGGATAGGGGAGGACTTTGATAAAGAATCTTGCAGGTAATATTTAAGTTCTTGTAAAACACCATCAATAAAAACTATGACGGCACCAGGCTGATGAGTTGTTGTGTGTCTGCAGCTCGGATGACATAGACCATCGCTCCTCTCACACCAACATCGCCCAGACGAGCTCCGTCTCCTTTGCACCCCCCCCAATGTCCGTTTCTGCATCCATGCCATGGCTCGGCAGTGGTCAGACCAGCATGGGGGCCAGTGTGGTAGGCGTCTTTTGTTGTATAGCTCCACACCAATGCTTTTAGACTTTTTTGTAGTAACCAGCAGGGGGCGACCAAGTTCTTTCCCACAAAGCCCCCCAACCCGAAAAGCCCCTGTGAAGCTCTAGATTGTCCGACAAACGTGAGAGCAACATCAGATGCTGCCTATAATCCCTGTACGTTTTCAGACAAAGTTTATTTTTAGTCCTTATCACAGTCGAGTCAAACAAACCCCCTCGACTAAACAGATCGCCTGCTGAGTCTGTAGACGCCGATACGGAGGGGGGGCCTGTTTCCGCGGCAGAGATGCTTGCGTGTAAACACAGATAAGCAGGAGCTCTCGCTGCAGACTACCCAAGGTGCAGATCTGCGTCACGCTAACACACGACCAGGGTTCTTGGTGTCCCAGCCGCCAGATAAATGCTCGGTGTGATACACGGCACTGACAGGGGGCTGGGGTCTTTGCAGGAGGGGCTTGTTCGGCAGTCAGATCTTTATCTGCACGTGTGCGGTGATTTATTGAAGTTAGTTTGGTTTACTGGCCCTCCAGCACCCTTTATTCTAGAGAAGTTTTATATAATTTTATATTTTAAAAAGGCCCTAATAGTGATGCTCCCCTCTGGAGGCGTTGATTTCATCTTTTCTCTGATCTTTTTTTCAGATTATGAAGCGGAATCTGAATAATGTGAAGAGAATGACATCCCATCCCATCTACCAGTATTGTGAGTTCTCCCGTGCACCTCCTCTTCTGAGCTCTGCCTCCGTCTTTAACGCGCTGCTCCTGTGACGGTTGTCCGTGTTCTCGCTGGCGTTCTGCAGACATGACGGGCGCTCAGGACGGCAGTGTGCGAATGTTCGAATGGAATCGACCTCAGCAGCTCATTTGCTTCAGACAAGCCGGCAACGCCAGGGTCACTCGGCTTTATTTCAACTCTCAAGGCAATAAGGTCTGTCACTCTGACACTCAGCAAGGCCTGTGCTGCTGCTTGATGCTCTCTTGATGGTTTTTACTGCCTTCTTCATATAGTGTGGAGTGGCTGATGGAGAGGGATTCCTCAGTCTGTGGCAGGTCAACCAGACATCCTCCAACCCCAAACCCTACCTGGTAAGACGACTGTAAGCAAAGGTTAAAGATTAGAATTATTTTGGTTTTCATTGTTGTTTTTTGTGTTGAAGAGCTGGCAGTGTCACACTAAGGCCTGCTGTGACTTTGCCTTCATCACATCCTCCAGCCTGATTGCCACAGCTGGACAGTCCAACGATAACAGGTCCACAACATTTCATTCGACCGTTTCTTTCTCTTTAGAAATTTCCACTAATTGTTGAGTTTTTTTCATCCATAGAAACGTGTGCTTGTGGGATACTCTGATTTCACCTAACAATACCATAGTCCATGGTAAGATATCTTTCAAAACATTTTTTTTTAGGTTTCTTCCTGAGCCTGTTCTTTTTTTAAATTTAATTTCTATTTTTTTATTACAGCGTTCCCCTGCCATGAGAACGGTGCCACTGTGCTTCAGTATGCTCCCAAACAGCAGCTGCTGATCACAGGAGGCAGGAAGGGCTTTGTGTGCGTGTTTGACATTCGCCAGAGGCAGCTGCTGCACACTTTCCAGGCCCATGACTCGGCCATTAAAGCCCTCGCGCTGGATGCCTACGAGGACTTCTTCGTCACCGGCTCGGCAGAGGGCAACATGAAGGTGACCCTGTCTGCACTCGCTCAGGAATTTAGCCATTAGTCATGTTTGGGTGTGTTTAACCCTTTGACAGCAGCGCTGTCGCCAGCGACGCCAAAATAACACGCGCTCTTTGACATGCGGTAACTCTTTGATCGTTTATACGATCCACGTGAATCAGCTGATTTTACGTAGATTGCATAAAAAGAGTTAAAAGAATGTCAACACTAAAGTGAAAGCAATAATGATAAAGGATTAAAATGTTGATGCTAAATGCTAGGGATGTCCCAATACGATCCCGTGATCAATGACTTGATCAGTATCGCAGTTTAAATCTTTAAACTGACAGCAAATCTCTATATTGGTTTGTCTTAACACAAATTGTGATCTACAAAGATATTTCATCAGGACAAAATATCCGATTTTTGTTTATTTTTAATGTTAAGCTCTCCTTGCTGCCGACAAAGAGATGACTGCACAGCAGCTGCTAACTGTGCTAATCGCTAGCTCTGTGATTTATCCCTTAAGACCTGAGCTGTGTGATTTCTATGGTAGAGAAATAAGACAAGTAACTACTGTGATAACAAAACAAAAAATGTGTTGTCGAGAGAGGTTAAAAAAATATTCCCATAATCTTGAGAAGAATAAAGAACAATAAATTGTTGTAATTATATCAGCTAGTCATGAATACGTATCATCATATTTAAACAAAATGCTCAATTGTTCTCAAGATATTAAATCAAGGGTCACTAAACTTTCTCACATGACTAATCATCTCCATTGTTTACTAGATAATATCATTTTTTTGCTTCACTATTTGTACTTGATTGTTATAGCTACTTTACACAAGTGCTCTATGTAAGTTCTAAACTATAAAAGATGGTTAGTAAAATAAAAACGGGGACCAACCTGAATCTGCTTATTAAATGTTCCTTTTTAAAATGTTTTCAAAAGTAAAAATACTCGGTATTGGCAGATATTCAAAATCAAATGACTTGATATCAGATCGAGCCTGATCGGGACATCCCTGCTAAATACTAAGCATTTGGAGCATTAAATGATTTCCATAATCTTTGCTTTTAACCACATCAAGAAAATTATAAAATCAATGAATACAGAAAACACACTTTTTAAACCATAAGGCGCACTCCAAACATTTTTATTTTCTCAACAATTTCTAATGCATCCTGTAGACTCTGCTCATTCTTTCTGTCCTGGAACTGATTCTCTGTGGTACGTGCAGCTCAAAAATCTGTCCAAACGCTAGAACACTTTCGCTATAAAAAGTTACATCATCACTTTTGCCGGGTAATTTTTACCTAATATAAAATACCCAATGAAAAGTATTCCTGATAAAA
>NC_050514.1:10983550-10990491 GCF_002922805.2 Oryzias melastigma
TTCTGTCCTGGAACTGATTCTCCGTGGTACATGGAGCTCAAAAATCTGTCCAAATGTTTAACGCTAGAACACTTACGCTATAAAAAGTTACATCATCACTTTTGCAGGGTCATTTTTACCCGATATAAAATACCCAATGAAAAGTATTCCTGATAAAAAATAGATCAAAACATGATAAATTAGTGTTCTTTTATTTTAAACTGTGCTTTATGCAACAAAGTGAGAAAAAAAGCCTAGCAAGATCCTGAAAACATGATTAAAAAAGACTAAAAAAAAGAAGGAATGACAAGTAAAAATTCCTAAAAAAAATAAATAATGATACTGTACACTTGGCCTTTGGTCCACTCATTCATGGGACATGTGAGACTTTACCCAGGGACCCATGACACTCAAAAAAATGCAACAAATTTAAAATAATGTAAATACTTTTGCTCGGGTGAAAATCACCCAGCGATAGTACTTTTTTAAAGTATCAGTATCTTGTAAAATAATAAAAACTGTGACGTAGTTTGGAAAGAAGGATGAAAGTGAGATGTTCCTCTATGTGTGTTTTATCCTTTCCAGGTCTGGAAGTTGGCCGGTCATGGGCTCATGCACTCTTTTAGCACCGAACACGCCAAGCAGTCGATCTTCCGCAACATCGGTGCCGGAGTGATGCAGGTGGAGACGTGTCCTGGAAACCGCATCTTCACCTGCGGCGCTGACGGAACCCTGAAGATGAGAGTCCTCCCCGACAGCTACAACATCCCCAGCAGCTTGGTCGACATCCTGTAATGCCGCCTCTGAAGGCCCCAATGGGACTTAAAAGGAAAAAAAAAATTCAAAAATAGCTTATGTAACACTCTTTAGGTGTTCGATAGTATCTTTGCTGGGAAACGGCGCTAGTCAGAAGATCACCATGCTTTTGGCATGTATGAGTGTGCAGTGTTCATTGGTTTACCGTTGATGTAAATCATATCCAGAATGAATAACGGGGCTGCAAACACCCCCCCCCAGAGGCTGACGGTGCGTCATACTTGATTTTAAAGCTAGATTTATTGTAATTTTATTGACCAATCTTTACTCATAGAGCGTGTCCATAGGAAAGCTATGCATGTCCTGTTCTCGTTCCGCGGTGCAATCACAGGTCTATTGATAGTGCTCTGTCAAAGTGCTCAAGCAAAAATTTTAAAAAAGTGTGTAACTGTTGTCATTTTGTGCCCACGACTGATATCTCTTAGCATTTACTGTAACCAGCACTGTGGTTTGTTATTAAGTCAGTGGTTTCCAGTGTGAATCAAGTTGTTGGAATCTGATTTTTTTCCTGTTTTTATTGATTTTTTTAAATCCCGCCCACAAACACTCACATCCTCCCATCCCTGCTTTTTTGCCCGGCTTTTCTCCGCCTTTATGGAAGAGTTGATGGTGCATTGTCCCCCCCCCTTTTACTCCATCCAAGTGGTGTTTCTCTGGCTGCTCGTCGCTCGCTGTGGCCTCTCCTGGTTGGGGTTTGAGCGGGCCGACCCCTCTCTTCCCCTGTGTCTGCCGTCCGTGCGCCTGCTCGCCGCCCCGCCTGCCTGCCCTCAATGCCTGTTTGTGTGGCAGACTCACTGCTAGAACATTCCTGTCCGGAAATATGATGTGTTTTACTCCTGTGACTGTGATTTCAATGTTTTCATCCGTCTGGTCCAAAGCAAAACGCCCCACCCAGAGAGGAGACGCAGAGGTTGACCTCTATTTTGTTTGTTTGTTTGTTTTTGCACAAGAAAATCTGAAAATTGTTTGCTGTTTTAATTCAGTCGATTTTGTTATTTAAATTATTTATACGTTCATCCCTGTTTAACTTATTGCCTTTTGTGTTAGGAATGTAAGGGGTTTTACTGTATCTGACTGGGAGATGTGCAACAGTCTTCTGTATGTACGTGTGTGTTCATTTGCTTAGTTGTTTTTATCCATAAGGAATAGATATTTGCACTCAAAATTCTGGAGACACTAAGAGTTTATTTGAAATCTATAGGTTATCAAAGAAGAAACTGTTCTATACAAATGAATGTCTGGCTTTATTTGGCCTAGTAGTGAAGCGTTTAAAATAGTTTTATTATACGAATTATATAAATATATATATGAAATACCACAACAGCTTGTACAAACATTAAAGCGTTACTTTATTTTTGGTTTGTATCATACCTGTTGGATTAGTTGTAACTTTTTGGTTAAGTGTATGTTTGGTATTTATTAAAGCGACTTGTGTTTCTCTCCCTCCTTCGGCCCACAATGTGTTGTGTGTCGCTGGTGTGTTTGTGTGCGACTGCAGAAGAAGCCAACGTCGGGTGAAGGACCGTGAGCGTGTCAGAGAACCGGTCGTGGTCGGTTTAATCGCTGTGAAGTGAATAAATTCTTCTGATTTCTTCAGCCTTTTATTTTGGCAGCTTTTTTTATTTATATTTTCCTGTCGGGAGAAGTAAACATGCGGCTTTATCCCATGGGAAAACACGTCTGTAGAAAAGAAAATACATCAAAGGGGCCGACATGCAAACATGGAGGAAAGAAGTTAGAAGATGAACAACAAAATTCAGTTGATTACAACAGACAGAAGGGTTTTTAAAAGGAAAAAATCTGATCTTACACAGCCTTACATCACTGTAAAAAGTTGTTTTTGTAATAAAACAAGTAAAAGTGATACATTTTTCAACGTGTATAAAAGTGGTAGTTTTCACACAATTAGTTTTTCTGATGCTCATTACAAATGTGACATAAATACAGCAAAACAAATCAACATTGGGCTCATAACACTGGAATGTAGCACAGGTGAAGCTGGAACAGAAGATCCATCAGCAGGTAAACTCCTGATCCCAATCTTAGGACCAAATAAGAAAAAAATTCCACTTACTACAGCCGGACCTTAACAAGGTTTTAAATAGAGCTACAAAATGCAAAAAAAGAAGAGGAATAAAAGAAATATTTTAGATGCCAATCTATCAAAAAAATTAAATGATAAAAACTTTGCATCAGCTGATTAAAAGTTTCACCACAGCTTTTAAAAGCCAGAATTTGCACCAAAATTAATACTCGAGATATTTTCTAAAAAGTAATCGTCATGTTTGGGTCTCTTGATGACAAAGTCAAAAAATCTCCTTCTAGAAGGTGTCAGGAATGTTGATCTGCATTAGAAAGGCCTCTCACTACCTGCAGTCTCTGCTGAGCTTGGATGCAGTAAAACAGTAGTTTTCACTTTAAAAACAAAAAAGATTTTCAGGATAACATAACAAAGAAATCCAGTGGCTGACCTAAAACATTTTCACCCACACTGAGCCGGAGGATCCAAAAGGCTGTCCGCCAAGACATGGGACACTCCTTGACCCAATTAAGACCATCACTGGTGCTGATTGTAGCTCAGTAACGACATCTACTAGAGAAGCTTCAAAACAAAATGCTTCTTCAAAGAATACCCTCATCAGCACCAGAAAAATGGACTTTACAAGGGAACACCAAACATTCATAAGTGGAAGAAAGTTCTTTGATGAGAAGAAATGCAGCCTTGATTGTCCTGATGGCTTCCAACAGCATGACAAAGAAATCCAACCTGAAATGTTTTCTACACGGCACAGTGGAAGAGCCATCATGGTTTGGGGAGCTGTTACCTTCAATGGAAAAATGAAGCTTTAGGTTGCATGAGGGTGTCAGTCTGCAGCTGGCTTATGTGAAGATGTTGAGGGGGCGTCCCACACGACTGAGGACCCTCATCTGTGTGGTGATGAAGAGGTTTTTCAACAGGACGATACTGCAGTTCACCACGCCTTATTTCAGGAGAATAACTTCACTCTTTTGGACCAACCTGGGGCCTAAAAGGACCACCCATTAGTGTGTGGATGGTCAGATTCAGACAGACATTTTCACCACTTCACACGACCTTCCTAGAAGCCTTTTAGAAACATGTCAAGCATACCAAAACAAATGTTTGATTTGTTCAATAAGAATGGTGGAGCTACTCATTGTATTTTCTTAATCTTTTGATTTCTATTTTGATGAAGTAACAGGTTTTTTCATGCTATGGTCTTAAACTAACAACTCAACATGTTTGACCTCTTGTTCCCATTTCTTCGTTTGACATTTGGAGGCTCTACTTATAACTTTGTTCAAATCCAGCCATGAAAAATGCAAAATTTATGCAATTTCCTAAGTGGTCTTGAGATTTTGATGAGGAGTGTGTTTAGGAGAGAACCTGTTTGGACAGCATGTCTCACTCATCAGAGATGAAGTGGACCACGAAGAGCCTGACCTGGCTCTCGTCCCACACGTACAGGAGCCTGTCCTTTGGGCTGTAGGAGAGCATCGCCAGGACTCCACTAGAGGACCTCAAGTCAAAGGTCACGTTGACGGCCTTTCTCTTAAGCAGGTCAAATGCGAAGGTCACTCTGCTGTCGTTGCTGTCGGTGACGTACAGGACCCCACAGGCGATGAAGGCGTTGCCAGCTTTGGAGCGGGGATAGGTGGTGTTTATGAGCGATGTGATGGAGAAGGTCTTCTCGTTCAGCTGGGCCACCATGATGCTCTCGTCAACGCTGGAAGCGAAGATCAGCCACAAGCCGTTCTCGTCTGCCGCCAGCTTGAAGTAGGTCTTTGAGTTGGGGAGCAGATAGGCCAGGTTGTGGTACAGGGCGTCATATATGATGAGAGTGTGGAGCTTCTTGGTGTCGAAGTCAAATCTGAGACAAGAAAACAAGTTATTAAACCTGATGGAATCATTTGCGTAGGACCTCCAGCGTTTTACCTGCCAATGCTGGACGTCCCAGCAATGTGGTAATAGAAGGAGCCATTGTGGACGGCGTGACCGCAGCCTTGGTAAAACTTCCGAACGTCCACAGTGTCACTGCTGTTCGCCTGGAAATCAGTGAGGCTTTTGTACTCCTTCACCAGACGGCCTAGAAGAGATCATAGAAAAACATGAAACTGCGCCTCTATGCAGAAAACAGACTAAAGAATGAAGCGTCCGTGCTGACCGGAAAAGTGCTCGGCCACCCAAATGCGCTCATCGTTCAGCTGAGCGGTGTCTTTCATCCACACGCCAAATGTGTTCTCCATCTTTGCCACCCCGCGTGGGTTGATCAGAGACTTGATGAGGCACTCTGTGGAGCATCCAAAAACACACTGAGACGTTCCTTTCTACGCTTTAAAACCACCATGAAGACGGAGACAGTCTGAAAACTAACCGTTTTTCCTGGCGGGCCGGTCATGTGTGGTCATGGCCTCCTTCAGGTGCAACATTTCATCGTTTGGTACTGTGTGTAACATCCCTGTTAGACACAAATGTACCCAATAGTAGTGACTGTTTGCTGACTGGATTATAGTGCAGTGATCTCTTTGTAAAGGGTAAGGTCTCACCCAAACTATGGACAGACTGGATGTGGGCTCGGTGGTGCCTTGTTTTGGTAGGACCTGGAGGTCCAGGAGGTCCTGGAGGCCCAATTTCCCCAGGTGGACCGGGAGGACCCGGAGGGCCAGGTGGGCCTAAGCAAGAAAAAATAGTCTTGGATCATCATTTAAATGATTCTCTGATGAGGTTCTTAATCAAGTATTCTGTGATAAGCTGCTTGAAGAGAGTCCGGTTCTCCTTGCCTTGAATAGTAACATCATTGAACGGCTGGACATTCTCTCCTGGTGGTCCAGGCTCTCCTCTTTCTCCTTTATCCCCCGGCTCCCCCTTCTCTCCTGGTGGCCCTGTTGTTAAGAGCATCAGTTAATAGATTATGTTCATTTCTACAAGTGTGATGAAAGAATGTTTAGAAATAAATACGATTAGCTTTTCAAAATAATGACATTATAATCAAATTTTAGGTCAACTTTACTACAATAAAGAGAAAAGAGACAGTGAATGTGGCTTTAAGTGGCTGTGCTGCTTTGTCTTGTATTTTCTGCCCCAAGCTTCTTCTTTTCTCTGAGACTATTAAGCTCTACTGGTGCCTTTACACTCAAATGGCCATTGTTGCCTGCAGCTTTGAGGGAAACATGCAGGCTTGTTGTGTCTTCACCTCTTTTTCCTCTTTTCCCATCAGCTCCAGGAGGTCCGCTCGGGCCCAGGATTCCATCAGTCCCGTTGTGACCTGGAAGTCCATCCACACCCGGCAAACCTGCACAATCAAAAAGTCAGATAAAACTTGTAGTCTTGCCTAGAGATGTAAAGTAGATGGTGAGATTCTGATGTAGATTTCACTTACCAGGTGGTCCTGGAGGTCCTGGTGGTCCCGGTGGTCCTACAGAATACATTTTTTATGAGATTGGAGAAAACAATGGTGGTAGTTTTCCAAAAAAAAAAGAACAGAAACATACCTGCTAGACACACTCCCTTAGTGCTATTGCAAATGTCAATCAGCAATTTGATCTGTGAAGGAGACCAGAAATTACAAACTGCAACAAATTCTATCCATCCATTTTCTAAACCCATTTTGTCTTTTTCGAGGTCACGGCGCTGCTGGAGCTTATCCTGGATACTGATGAACGTAGGGAGGATGCACCCTGGACAGGTCGCCAGTCTGTTGCAGGGCCTCAATCACACACTCACACACATTCACACCTAGGAGCAGTTTAGAGTCACCAATTAACCTAGGAGGCATGTTTTTGGACGGTGGGAGGAAGCTGGAGTCTAAAAAGAAAACTCCTCACACAAAAGTCCCCTGATGGTGATTCTGTTTCAGGTCCCCCTCCTCTGGATATGAACCTGAGCCCTCTTGCTGTGAGGCAATAGAGCTAACCACTGCTCCACCATGCAGCCTGCCACAAATTCTAGTATTTTCTGTGTTCACTGTATCTCTTGTAGGATCGAGGGACTGATTGAACTAACCTACCTACTGTTACGTGAAGGTTAAAATAACTGTTTCGCTATTTAAAATGTGTGCAAAGCAGTTTAGAAGCAACTACCTCCCAAAAAATGGTTTTGGTAATTCGAATTTATGATGTAAAATGGA
>NC_050514.1:10990639-10992977 GCF_002922805.2 Oryzias melastigma
ACCTCCCAAAAAATAGTTTTGGTAATTCAAATTTGTGATGTAAAATGGACAATTCATCAAAAAAGTTTTTATTTAATGTTTAAATTTGCTTTTATTTCCTTTGAAATGTGAGAAATAATGATGTTTCTTCACTCTGAGTGTATAGATCTTCTTTCTTTTTGAATTATTACAAAGTGGACCTTCTGAATTTGTCGCCATGACAACCGCATCCCTCTTTATCAATACAAGTCCAACTGAAGAGAATGGTTTAATCACACAGAAGTGAAATCCTAGTGCGTTAACACAAGCCCTTCGTGTTCTCTCACCGGGACCATGGAGTAAGTCATCATCATCATCATGTCGTCCTGCACTTGAGCCTTGTGGTAGCGCTGTCCATGTCTGTGTTTATGCTTCAGGTTGTGCTCCCTCCTCTCTTTTTCCTCTCCGACCTCCTGCCTGGCCTCCTGCTGAAGCTCTCCCTCCTCTTGGTGAGGCTCGTGCTGGAGCTCCTTCTCCAGCTCCTCGCTCCTCTTGTTCCTGGAGTACTGGTACTGAGGCTGCTCCCCGCCACCCTTCCACAGCCCCGCTGCTCCTTTCGGCACCTCCTGGAGGAACTCCACCAGCGAGCTCTGCTCCAACTGCGTCAGCCTGGACTCCGTCTGCTCCAGCTGGGAGCGTTGTTGATTCTGCTGGACTATGAGCACCAGGAGGCCCACAGAGTTCAGGAGTGCCACGACGCACGACCCGTACAGGAGCGTCCTCTGCAGGAGAGTCATGCTGGGCGTTGGGATCCACATGGTCACCACTTCACCTCCGGTCTTCAGAGGCTCCCCCTCTAGTCGCAACATTCACAGGTGAAGAAGTGATGGATGCAATCGCATGAAAAGATCCAGATGCCTCTACAACAAAAAAAGTAAAATAATCCCAAATTTGGTCTGAATCAATCCAGAGATCAAAATCCAGCGGAGATTTTTTGGAAGTGTGTTCGGCTTTGGTGTCTGCGTTCAAAGCTGGGTGGTCTGTGAAGGCTCACTGGTAAATACAGTGGTTGTTGTGTTCCTGAACCAAGATGAGAAGTGTGTGTGTATGAGTGTTTGTGCACAAAAAATGTGCATGCGTGCACATCCAAACCAGTAATGTAGGAGTGGGCATTACACAATCTTCTGAGCCTGTCTGGGAAGAAACCCCTGCCTGTTCAGTCACCTGATTTATATTCATCACATCCATTCTGCTGCAGCGCCGTGGGCAGACTCACACACACAGACAATATATGATGGCTACACAAAACACTAACATACATAACACATAGCACACCAGACAAAGTCACTGATTCATAAATCTGAATCTTCACCGTCATAATGCTGGTATTTAAAAGGAGGATGTTACATCAAAGAGCATCATCATCATCATCACTCTTTCTCTGTGTCCTCCCTGAACTTTCCTCCCCCCTGCCTTTTATTCTCATCGTTTCTACGCCCCAATAGCAACAATGACCCATTTCTACGCACTTGACTCATCATACTTAAATTACTTTTTTACTCCTACTTCACTTTACAGTCAAACTTCCTCTTTTTTGAGGGTCGGTAATTATGAGTGACGGTGCAATCACCCGCTTGTGAATCCATAATGTGAGCAGCTTCTGTGTACGTGACCTACATGCTCTCACAGACATGTTGGGCCATGTTGTGCGGGTAGATCTGTGTGGAGGGCGTGCACACTCCTGCTGGAGGCTGTAGGTCACTGATGGACAGATGCCAGGCAGCTCGAGATGCACTTAGCTCAAAATTGAGGCAGGAATTGAATCAAAGGTTCAATGAATAGTTTTTGTTTTTTTTTTGCAATTGCAATTTAATATCTTAAATGTGATGTTTTTAAGCCGTTTGTCCCATGCACGTGTGTCCTTGTCTGCTTTCTCTCTGCTCTTTTTTCTAGTGCAGCTGCTGAGGGAAAAGCTTTATCTCTGCTGTTTGATCTGAAGACACTCCCATGTCTCCCTCCAGCCTTTATCCTCCAACTCTTTCTCTGAAGTTTAAGTTTAAGCCTTCACTCACTCACATGGATAACCTTCAGAAAAGTCGATCACATGTATCCTTTATCATGAAGACATGTTTGGATTTGTTTTTTTCATTCAAGCAATCAAGACAAAAGAATAATGGAGAAAACAAACATATATTCTTTTGTTTATGCGTAAAACATATCAAAATTTAGATAATTACAGGTAGTCATGACTTCATTGTAAAAATAAAAAAAATTAAATTAAAGAAGGCACTGGCAGGTACCGGCAGTTAAAGCGAGCTGCGGCCCGGGCTGTGTTGGAGGCAAAAACTCGGTCCTGGGAGGAGTTTGGTGAGGCCATGGA
>NC_050514.1:10993871-11004017 GCF_002922805.2 Oryzias melastigma
TTTGCTATACTAATATAAACTTAATCATTATTAGCGTCAAATGTTCATTTTTTTTAATTCCAAAACTCAAAATTTCAATTTAAAAAACTTTCGGTTTCATCCCTTTTTTTCATTTTCTATTTTGACATTTTCAGAGGCCCTGTGACTGGCTGGCGACCTGTCCAGGGTGTACCCCACCTTCGCCCATCAGTAGCCGGGATAGGCTCCGGCACCCCCGCGACCCCGAAAGGGAGGACGCGGCCAGGAAGATGAATGAATGAATGAATGAATGAATGAATGACATTCTCAGATTCAAAAACGGAAAAAAAAGTTGAAACTGAAAAATCTTAGACATGAAAATTTGAGTTTTGAAACAAAAAAAATGAAGCTGAAAATAAATTTTATTTTGGAATAGCAAAAAGTTTTAGATTTTTTTTTTTTTTTTTTTTGGCCAAAAAACAATATTTGTTCAATTTGTTTTATTTGGCTTTCGAACAATATTGGCCCTAATTTTGCTCCATAGACTTGAACTTATAGAATCCTGATTTACTGTTAACACAGAACTGTGACTTCTTTGCCTCAAACCAGCAAAATAAAAGTTATGGTCAGAACAAAAACACTTTACAGGCAACGTTTTTTTATTAAAATATGAGAGGAAAGATCATTGAACTGGCTTCAAAAAAAGATTATTTTCACATTGATACATTGAGATTTGTCAAGTCTGATCCAGAGTTTGCTTGTTTCATCTTTCACTTCTAGTTTCAACTTTTACAGAAACAGAGAGAAGACACTTTTTAAAATATGTGTTTTTGTTAAAATAGTTTTGCTTTTCTTTTTTTATTTGACTTAGGTCCAGAGAAACTCCTTCACAGATCCGGATGTCCCTGGTATTCAAGTCAGGGGTGTTATATAAGTGGATCTTATTATATAATTGTAGAAATAAAAATAAACAGAGAAGCTTCAGCTTGAGCGGCACATATCTCCAAACAACTGCTTAGGAATGAGTTCATTCTTTGGCTGTTATCGTATCTCACTGCTAACCCTGTACTTTTCATTTGGAGATAACACTTCAAGGCTCTCAGACAAGTTTAACTCAGTGCAAAAAAATTTAATTTATAGAGTTTTATCATTTCCCTAAGTTTATGGATAACTTTCTGTGTATTTTTAACATATATGTGTGTGTGTTGAGTTAAGATGATGTTTTTTTATGTGTGATTTCATATATGTGAAGACAAAGATGCAGTCTGACCACAGCTCAGAGCTCAGAGTCAGGGTTGTGCAGGGGTTGTCTCTGCTTAATCGTGCAGAACAATCTTGGTCCAAGAAGCAATCATACAGGGCATCATTATTGCGGCCGGGCCTCAGCACACAGTCGGCCGTTTCAACGGGACGCATTCTTGGTTTGGAACGTGGGCGGCTGATGAATTCAGGGTTCTTCAGACAGAGTGAGCAAAAACAGAAATATGGGGACAGACAGAAGGAGGCCCAGATGAAGCTGAAAAACAGCAGTTAAAATTAATCTGAGAAACAAAGAAGAATAAAGAATGATTGTTTGGATCTTCAAAAGAAAAAAAAAACAATAGAAAGTTTTTCTTATTACTTATACAAATATCTTAAATTCTAAAAGGTTGGCAAAAAGCAAGAACTTTTGAGAAAGAAAGCAAAAGGCTACAAGAATAAAAAAATAAATGAAAAAGAAAAGTTCAGCAAGATGTGGGTCCAGACTGGTGCCCTTGTCCAGGGTGTACCCTGCTTTCATTCAACAGTAGCCGGGTGAGGTTTTGGCTGCCCTGTGACCCTGAAAGAGATATGGATGGATGGATGGATGGATGGATGGATGGATGGATGGATGGATGGATGGATGGATGGATTAATGGATGGATGGATTAATGGATGGATGGATGGATGGATGGATGGATGGACCACGGCCGCAGTTGTATGTAATTCTTGACTGCAACAACCTTTTCTTGGCCTTTTGATGTTACTTTCCAAACTTGAGAAAACACGCTAATACATATAATAATGTCACAAAAATCTGGCCTAGTAAAAATCCATTCATGTGTCTGCTTTCCAAATCCGCAGAATCCTCTTTGGGGTCACCATGTTGCTGGAGCCTATCCCAGCTACTTTTGCTTTAAGTCTGTGTACACTCCAGACAGCTTGTTAGACTATCACAGGAACTCACACTGACTCACACACTCAGCTTCACACATAAGGGACAATTTGCAATTTAAGCCCAATGAGGCAAATTCTTTTGTGATTTTGGGCTATATAAATCAAATTGAATTGAATTGAATTTACAAATGAACCTATGAAGCAAGTGTTTGGACTGTGGGAGGAAGCCAGAGTGCATGAGGCAAACATGCAAACTCCACTTAGAAAGCTGGGATTTGAATCAATGCTTTACTGCTGTGAGGTGAGAGTGCTAACGACTGTATCACACAGCCACGTGCAGCACCACAAAAATCACAATGTCACAACTTTGACTTTGAGGTACACTGAACCTAAACAGGTAAAATGTTGACACTAGTGTATATGTTTGGGTGACAATAGCTGATGTTTTTCTTAGACCTTAATGCACTTGTCACAACTGAACCTTGGCTAATGAAAAATCCCCCCAAAATGTGTTAGTATAGATTGATTTTACCTTTGACTGATGTCAATGCAAACACTCAACAGTCACTAAATGAATAGTCCTGTACAGTAAAACATTATTTTATCATAATTTTACCAAATTTAGTCTCATTGTCATTCATGATGTTCACCACCTGGATCAACCTGAACATTTAAAAGTCTTCACACCAACCTGACAACACAGAAGCCTTCTGTACAACTAGAAATTAGTATTCACTTTGCAAAGTCTGGTTATGTTGTTTTTACAGTTAAAGTTTTGGACAGTTTTGGAGCTGTAAGAAGTTTATGATTGTAATTATGTTCTGCATTATCTTTATCTTTTTTGGCTGGCAGGGCAGCTTGGATTTTATGGGAAATCAAATCTGGAACAGAAAGAACATGAAGTGTCTTTTAGATAGATCTTTGAAAGACTTTTATTTTATTTTTTTTTTACCAGGACACTGCAGATCTGCGATTCATGTAAATTCTTTGAAGCCCAAACTAAATCTGTGCACACTATCACCGACTCGAAGCATTTACACAGACTACAGAACTTTTTCCTTGAGTTTTCCCAAACAGCGATGTCAAATTTTACAAGATGAAGCTGCAGCTGATCCTCCCGTCGTGCCACGGCTCTGCTGCTAGGTGTGGGATTTCCGACGGGGCTTTTTTGATGTTCAAAGAAGGTGGACTGCATCCTGTCGCCCAACTGTCAAACACAACCCCAGATCGACCTGCCCCCACCCGCCTGTGTCCTGTTCATTCAAGGCCACAGGCAAAAACTCAACCCTCCAAGGTCTCCTGTGTATTGTTTACCCTTTTCCCACTATGTTGTGGCTTGTGCATTACCCTGACCTGGCTTGTAACCAGCTCGATCTGGTATAAAGGGGAAAGCGAGGCAGCTTCCAGCGTTTGCTCCTATCAGGTTGGAGCAGCTGTTGCTTCGGTCCTTCTGTCTGATGGATCTGATCTGTGATCGGGCGATGGCATCCTCGTGTCTGGACTCTGTGGTGACAGAGCTGGTCTCGATGGCCCCAAACACCACTGTAGACCTCTCATCCGGCATCCCCGTGGCAACAAGGTCCCTCATCCTGCTCGTCTGTCTGCTGTTGATGGTCTGGAGTCACACAGAGAAGAAAACCATCCCTGGTGAGTTCAGTGTTTAGGATTTTAAATGAGTTGAAGACAAACTCCTCATGATTTTTAACTTCTGCAACAGGACCATCCTTCTGTTTGGGTTTGGGACCACTCATGTCCTATTTGAGATTCATCTGGACCGGCATTGGCACAGCCAGCAACTATTACAACAACAAATATGGAGACATAGTTCGAGTGTGGATCAACGGAGAGGAGACCCTCATCCTCAGCAGGTTGGTTGCAGCTACCAGTCCTGACGTTATAACAAATCAGAGAGTTTCACATCGTTGTTTGTTTCCAGGGCATCAGCGGTGAATCACGTTCTCAAGAACGGAAAATATACCTCGCGTTTTGGCAGCAAACAAGGACTCAGCTGCATCGGGATGAACGAGAAGGGAATCATATTTAACAACAACGTGGCGCTGTGGAAAAAGATTCGTACCTATTTCACCAAAGGTGAAATCTTTCAACTAGAATTACATTTGTCTGATCAAATATTTTACAAACTCTAAATATAATTTTTTCTCAGCTCTAACTGGTCCAAACCTGCAGCAGACGGTGGAAGTGTGCGTCACCTCCACACAGACTCACCTGGACAACCTGAGCAGTTTGTCTTTGGTGGACGTCCTGGGTTTTTTACGCTGCACGGTGGTGGACATCTCCAACAGGCTCTTCCTGGGTGTTCCTGTCGACGGTGTGTGGTTTTCTTCAAAAGTGATCCATAGGGGAGGGTCAGAAATAATGAAGTCAACTCTGTCGCTGTGCAGAGAAAGAGCTGCTGCAGAAGATCCACAAGTATTTTGACACGTGGCAGACGGTGCTGATCAAACCCGACATCTACTTCAAGTTCAGCTGGATTCATCAGAAGCACAAGACAGCAGCGTGAGTCCCTCAGCTTCTTCTGTTTCTTCTCACATGAACCTCCTCTTAAGGCTGCTTTCATGTAATGTTTTCTCAGCCAGGAGCTCCAAGATGCAATAGAAAGCCTGGTGGAGCGAAAGAGGAAGGAAATGGAGCAGGCAGAGAAGCTGGACAACATCAACTTCACTGCAGAGCTCATATTCGCCCAAGTAAGTTTCCTTTATTTGGGAGTGGCTCTGTGGTTTTCAGAGGGAAAATTGGAGATTTTGGTTCATGCATTTCAGGGCCACGGTGAGCTGTCTGCTGAGAACGTGAGGCAGTGTGTGCTGGAGATGGTGATTGCAGCGCCCGACACTCTGTCCATCAGCCTGTTCTTCATGCTCCTGCTGCTCAAACAAAACCCTCACGTGGAGCTCCAACTTCTGCAGGAGATAGACACCGTTGTTGGTAAGCAATCAAACACTTTATATTCTTGGAGCTTTGTGTCTCACTGTAGCTTATTTAAAGAAAAGTATCAAAATCATTTCATTGTTTTGCTCCAGGTGACAGACAGCTGCAGAATGAAGATCTTCAGAAGTTGCCGGTGCTGGAAAGCTTCATCAACGAATGCCTGCGCTTCCACCCGGTGGTGGACTTCACCATGCGTAGAGCCCTTTTTGATGACATCATAGACGGCCACAGGGTTCAGAAGGGCACAAACATCATCCTGAATACAGGCCGCATGCACCGCACAGAGTTCTTCCACAAAGCAAATGAATTTAGTCTGGAAAACTTCCAAAAAAATGTGAGTAATTTCAACATTTCCAATCAGGCAGACAAGATTATGCAGCTAATAACAAAACAGCGGAAGTGTGTAACTTTATTATACTAATTTAATTTGTATTTTGAAAAGTCTATAGTTCTTATAAACTATTGATGTGGATCGAGGTCTTCTTCAGGGTGTTCTCCTCTCTCCTCCTCCAGACTCCTCGTCGGTACTTTCAGCCGTTTGGTTCAGGCCCTCGAGCCTGCGTTGGCAGACACATCGCCATGGTGATGATGAAATCCATCTTGGTGACGTTGCTCTCTCAGTACTCCGTCTGCCCCCACGAGGGTTTGACCTTAGACTGCCTCCCACAGACCAACAACCTCTCCCAGCAGCCTGTGGAGCATCACCAGGAGGCCGACCAGCTCAGTATGACGTTCTTACCCAGACAGAGGGGAAGCTGGGAAAGACCGGCGCCCTTTTAGCTGTTCCTTCGGTTTATATGTATGCATTTGTATAAATATAGTAATACATATCTATTTACATTTATAGATAGATTCATATTCATGCATATGTATGTAAGACCACCTTTGCTTCATGTATATTTTATAAATGCACAATTTGAGGATCTTTAAAGCTGTTTTACATTAACTGTTTTGCACCATGTGAATTTTTTTTTTTTTTTACTTTACACATAAATTATTATACAAAAACTCAATGTGATGGTCTTTTTTTCTTCAAGCAGGGGTGCTTTTTTTGTTTTAGGTATCAATCATATTAATAATTACAGTATTTTAAGGACTGGGACCTTCACTATAAGCCCCAAATACAAAAAGAACTTTTGGATAAAACACTCTTTCTAGTCTCCCACTCTCCGAAAGGGAATCTCCCACATTAAGAACCGTCACTACTCAACTCAAGCAGTGGTTGGAAGTAAACCAGTCCAGAAAACATTGATTTTTTTTTTACCTTCATTTGTACCTTTTATATTCTTCTATTCTTTACTCTGACGAAAGGTATTATCCAATTTCTCATTATGTTGTGTTTTTTATTTTTTATTTTACTATCAAGGGCTTACAAATATAAATGAGTATTTTTGCTACAATCTGTTATGTTTGCATTTATTACAATCTGAATTATGTTTATGAATGTGCATTTAACTCTTCAAAGTGAATGGAAAAATGGATTTCAAAGCAAGGGGGGGGACCATGAGTAGACCAGGGGTCTGCAACCTTCAACCCTTGAAGCGCCATTCGGGTCGATTTCTCGCCAACCAAAACCCAGTAGGAGTCATAAAGTCTTCACTCATCCTTCAAAAAATAAGGTACGGATTTATATTTATGTTTTTTGCTACTGACATGATTTATGACATTAAAATAAACTTTTTTTTTCATAAATAAAACATGAACACGAAGAGAAAAATAGATTAGAAAAATATGAAATAGTTTATAAATTTTGACAGAGCTTTGCATCACTTCCTTTCAAAATAAAAGACTTCCTACACCATTACAGCAATACAGTCAATACAGCAAATGCAGCAGGAAAAACTGTTTATTTACTGTTTCTGGTACTTTTTAGCCACAAATTCATAAATATAACCAGCAAAAATAAAATTAGAACTAATTAAGTGACCTCTACCGTATATTAAAATCATGTCACACAAATAGAAAATCTGCTTTATAATTTAGTAGATTATAAATTTAATTCTGGTTCTGGTTACTGACAATAAAATGATTTTTTTGTGATGCATGAAGCCAAAAATTCAGTCGAAATGTGTCAATATGACATTGATAAATCATAAAGATTGATGGATTGTTGGAGAATTAGGGCTACAGTTGTTAGGATCCTCGTTGAATAATTCGTACCGTCCAACCACTGTTTGTGAATGAGTTGAATAAAGTTTAATTAAAACTTTACTACTTACTTTTTCCTTTACAGTTACTTTAAAAAACAATTAAAACATTTTATTTTAACCAAAGAGCCACAATGAAGATATAAATGACTGAAAATCTTAACAAGATTATAAAAAGACAACAATGAAGGGAAAAAAAAGTTAAGGATCCCAAAAGACAACATAAATTCCATCTTAAAACGATTACTTATCAAAAGGTTTTGCAACTGAAAAATAAATTAAACATATAAAAAAGTATAAATTACACCAATCAATTTAATGTAACAGAAAATATATATATATTTTTGTATTTGCAACGGCTGGTCAGAAGGGGGCGGAACTGCACCACACACAATGAAAGGGCCTGATCTTTAAACACCTCCTAAATAAATCAGTTTATTGTTTTTGTTTGCTCTATCTCTGGGCAAATGAGACAAATATATATGTATATATATATATATTTAAAAGCAGGCATTTATTCTTTTGAGTTGTTTGTACAGTCTGAGCTCTGAAACCACTTTAAGGGATTACACCACAAACATTTCTTCCTGACATGTTTATTTCATAACCCAGGGACTTCATGTGGGTTAAAGTTCTGAGTTTGCAAAAGGATGTTGCCAGAGATGTCTGCCTTAAGAAAAAAGACAGACATTTAGAAAAAAAAAAGAAAAAAGAGAAACCCTCATCTCCATTCTGCCAACACAGAACCACCTGGGACCCTCTTAAGCCGACTGAAGGGAAAATGAAAATAATCTTAGGGAAAGAGAAAACCCACCTAAGTGCTGAGAAGATCAATCAGTATGTGCAGCAAACCACCTTCTGTAACATGTTTGCTTCAACAGCTGAAGCAGTGAGCGGGTTATTTCTGAGAACATTTGTGCTGCTTTTTTATAGCTTCTTGGCAGCGTGTGTGTAAAACGGCCTCTCCTTCTTTTTTGATGTCTTCAATAGAATCCTTGCATCTTCATTAGCTGCAGTAAATGTTGTTTTGCATGCGTGCAGGAGCTCACTCTGCACATAATTATATTTGGTAATCTCCGACCCTTTTTAAAAACGCACACAAATACAGACGTTCGGAGAAACACCCGAGTCCAGGAAGGCTCCTGTTAAAGCATGATCACTCAAAAGAACATATAAAAATGTGCAATTTGTGTGGGAAAATCTACATCTGGTTGTATTATTAATCCATTTGTTTGTTTCGAAACTCAAAAACCCCACAATGACTTTCAATGGAATTATTCTGCAACCCAAATTCAAACTTAAAGCGGTCCAAGAGTTCAAATACCTTCAGATTCACAACTAGAGAAAACCTTTAACAACATTAAATTTAACCTATCCAATTTGAGATAAACCAGGAGCAACTTAACTCTTCTAAACTGTATTTTGATGTCATAATCATGTCACACTTATCATACTGTTTATCCAGCTGGGCATCAGCCAACACAACAACTCTAAAACAGAAATTCCAAAAACACAACCTGCTGATTATTTGTGAAATACAATTACTCAATTTTAATTTACAAAATCCTTCCCCTCGTCTTTTATAGGCATGTATCCAAAGAAACCCAAACAGGGCTTCTATCCAGGGGTGATTACACTGTTCCTGTCAGGAAGAGCGCCTTCAGCCAGGAGGGATTCTCCCACAGAGCATCTCATACCTGGAACTGCCACCACACCTCTGCTTAATTTTTGTAACATCTGTCCAACTGTTTTATTTTCTGTTTGTTTTATCTAATTTTTTCCTTAATTGTTGCTCTTGTGTTAATGGATTTACTTTTGTGTTTCTTCTGTTGACAAACCCATCTTTGCTGTTTCTGTATCTGCTGTCGTCTGCTAATCTGTTCTCCTTTCTTTGATTTAACGTGTCTTTTGACGTACCCACCCTTTTCTATAGGGACTATCGATGGAAATTAGCCTAAATCTAACATATTTTTAAATGTTACATTACTAATATATGCTGTCCCTGTCTCAAATAAATAAACAAACAGCAATAAGGAAACGTGTCTCCTATAGAAGCGCTGATTCAAGATGTAAATCAATGAAGGATGTGTGCTGACCGACAACATCTGACTGACCTGTCAACACTTCCTGGAGTGACTGCAGGCTGAAAACGTGCCATAATTAGCACATCCAGAGGCCCAAAATTATAACTCAACATCTATCTAGTATCTTGGAGTCAGGTGGTAAAAATTGCTGCTAGAGAATGTTTTGTGGATATTTTGTGTGTATTTGTGTATGTGTTTACACAGTAGTTTGATCTCTGGTCATAAAGGAGTTGCTGTGTCCTTGGGTGACACTCTTGAAAAGCGCTGTGATGCTAAAGTCCTGCGGTTCATTGTGGTGAGAACCTGACTTATACTTTTCTTTCATACAAAAGAGACTTTCTCCTGACAGTCATTTGAAGCATCTGATGCGCTCTGCTTTGGTAGTTAGACTGATTATAACGTTAGCATTTAAATTGTCTCTAAGGTCTGTGGAGTCCAAGGAGAAGCTGTTGAATATGATTACAATGGTGCAGTTCTGTTTTTCTGAGCTCTTACCGGTCTGATCTTACAGTAAGGAGCTGGCTTCCATGTCTGTGTGTTTTGGGCTTTTTGCTTTCTTTTGTCTACTAAAATGATGGGTCTTGCATTACAGTTTTTCTCAGTTGCATCTGTGTATTTCTGACAACAGAATTAAAGTAAACTTTGCATAGAAAGTTAGTGCAACCTCCACAACATGTGGTGGATTGAGTGCTACCTAGAGACAGTTTAAGTTCATTTCATCCAACAGCATATTCGTTTAAACACAAAGCAATTAAATAAGTACACATCTCTGTGAAACCATCACTTCTGACTTGCTTTGATCACCTTTTACTTGGTTTAACAGTATTTTTTCTGTCAAAGTTACAGTTTTCCTCAATCGTAGTATTAAAGTTTGC